>NC_072737.1:163099500-163357540 GCF_026930045.1 Uloborus diversus | reverse complement strand
CCATAGGGAACGAAACATGGCAGTGGAATTGCAAAGTTTGAAAAAAGAGATATTTTTAATAGTAGTCGTAAAACACCAAACTACGGGCTTGCAAATTTCCCTCTAACAGACAAGTTCTGTTTGTTTTGTTTTATAACATTCGAGAAGCAAAATTTATCCATCAGTGAAAGTGCAAATCTCGCTATTCGGGAATGCATCATCCTTTGGGAAAAGGCACGAGTTACCACCAAATCGTTGCCAAATTGTGTGAATAAACTTGAAAACCTAAATCAAATTTGGAGAGACTTAAAAAAAAATGCAAAGGAACTGCAAGTAGTATTCAGGCAGCGTCAACAAGAATTTTAGAGTAATTTAAACAATTTATTCAATATTGCACATGCTGATGCACTTCAGTTAATCAAAATAGAGGAAGATGGGATTTTCTTGCAACTCCAAAGAGAGCCCAGCCGACGTGGTCACTTTAGGTGGAGTGGATAAAAAAACGTGCCGACTAAGAGGAAAGGGCTCGACTTTAAGCTGTCAAAGAAGAAAATAGGCGCATTAAATACGATTCCACTTCAACATCCTCGGAATTGTATGAGCATGTACAAGAAGATTCCTCTTCGAGTTCTATTGAAAATATTAATTCAGAAAATTTCCCTGAAACATATAAATCAGTACCTGGAACAAGTTTATCAGAACCTGGAACAAGTATATTAGAACCTGGAACGAATATATCTGAACCTGGAACAAGTATTCCAGAACCTGGAACAAGTATTATCAGAACCTGGAACAAGTAAATATGTAATGAGGAGCGATTTTATTACTCCAAAGTCAGTTGCTGCATTGGACAGTGTCCAAGTATACGAGATTATGTGTTTATTCTTGAAGCTACTATTGACGCACTTGGGTGTAACATTGATGAATGTCCCATAGGTAAATCTTCAATTCAAAGAATTCGAACCGAAAAGCGGAAGGAGCACGAGGAAAGAAGAAAAATTTGTTTTCAGTACGAGGTACCATCTGTTGTGAATTTACCTTGGGATATGAAACTGTTGCCTGCTTTGAAAGCTCAAAAATCAAAAGAAGATCACTTATCTATAGTTATTTCATATGGATGTGACGGAACAACTCATTGCTGAGTCTAAACTGGATAATTCCACAGGAAAAGAACAAACAAAGGCTTTTTGAAAGGCAGTTTTAGATTGGAATCTCGAAGACAAAGTTAAAACTCTCTGTTGTGATACTACAGCTTCCAGAACAGGTCCTTTAAGTGGTTCTTGCGCTATTCTTGAGCAAAAATTTGATAGAGAAATACTTTCCTTTGCTTGCCGCCGTCATATATATGAACGCATCTATCCCACTAAAATACAATGTTATGGAGGAGCTGCGGAGTTGTTCCGAACTATTCCCTAACTTGGAAAATTTACTTGACTTTTACCGTGCTTAACTTAGTAATATGACTATCAAGAGTTGATAAAATTGCCTATCATATTTTTAGGTGGAGATACAGAAAATGAATTTAAAATAAGACCACCGGGAGCCATGCACAAAACTCGATGGATAGCTCGAGCGATTTACTCCCTAAAACTATTACTATTTTATTTAGTTCACAACTAAAATTATATACGAAGGAAAATGAAGCATTGTTTGATGTCTGCTTGTTTGTAGTGACAATATAAGTCAAACCGTGGCTTCAATGCATTTTGGCAGTCCAAGCACCCAACGAAGATTTGTGCTTTTTGATAAAATCAGGGAACTCGAGAGGAGGCAATTTTGGATCTAGTTTTTTGTGACATAGGTAGTTTTGTTCAGGGGTTGAGTGTAGGGGAGCATATTGGAGATAGTGATCATAACAGCATTAGGTTCCGGGTTAAACTTGAAGTGTGCAAAGATGATAATTTTAGGTTTGTGCCCAATTTCAGAAACACTGATTTTGTTGCACTTAGGCAGAGCTTGAAAGAGGTTTTTTCGTCAGGGTTGGAAAATAGCGACGTAGATCAGCAGTGGACGGAATTTAAGGATAAACTTGCTAAAACCGTTGGGGACTATGTTCCATTTAGGAGAAAAGGTGTTAATACCAAAATTTGGCCCATGTGGTTCTCCAGGGAGACTAAAGAAGCTCTTAATTATAAGCAAGCCACTTTTCGTAAGTTTAAAGAAACTGGTCAGAGTGCGGAGAGGCTCCAGTATGGTAAGGCAAGGCGAAATTTTAAGTATTTGGTACGGATTCAGAAAAGGGAATTGGAGCAAAGGCTGGCAGATGACATTGATGGGAACCCTAAGAGGTTTTTTGCTTACGCTAATTCTGGGAAAGCTCGAAACAGTCAAATTGGGCCTTTGATTGATGAGTATGGAAATTTAATCCAAAACGATAGGGATATTGCAAATGTTCTGAATAACTTTTTTTCCAGTGTGTTTAACGATAACTGTATCTCAACAGTTGACACTAACAAGACACAAGCTATTATACAGCTTGAGGATTTTGTATTTTCCAGGGAGGAGGTTTTATTTCATTTGAAAAAGATTAAAGCAACTAAAGCTCCGGGACCAGATATCCAAAAATTTTAGTTGAATGTGCAGAGGAATTAGTGGATGTTATTTTGAATATTTTCAATGCTTCTTATAACTCGGGGACGGTGCCAGAGGACTGGAAGCTGGCTAACATAACGCCACTCTTCAAGAAGGGGTCTAAAGGTCTTGCTGGGAATTATAGACCTGTAAGTTTGACTTCGGTGATTTGTAAGACTTTCGAAACTTTGATCAAAATTAAGATCATGATGTTCTTAGAGACTAATAGTCTGTTGACTAGTTTGCAGTATGGTTTCAGGAAAGGTAAATCCTGTACTACTAATTTATTGCATTTCTACGACAAGGTTACCTCAGCTTTAGATAACAAAAAATGTGTGGATGTTGTTTATATTGACTTTCAAAAAGCTTTTGACAAGGTACCGCATGTTGCTCTTCTCAGCAAGTTAGCTGACATTGGAATAGGAGGAAAAACTTTACTTTGGGTTAGAAATTGGCTTACTGGTAGGAAGCAAAGAGTAGTTGTGAGAGGAAATCATTCTAATTGGAGTGATGTTTTAAGTGGGGTTCCTCAGGGATCAGTTTTAGGGCCTCTTTTGTTTATTATTTTTATGAATGACATCAATGAAAATATTTCTGGAAGCATGAATTGTTTTGCTGACGATGTAAAAGTTATGGGGATTGTCGAAAATGAAGAACAAGTAAAACAGCTGCAAGAGGATTTAGATCATATTACTAAGTGGGCAGATAAATGGGGTATGGCAGTTAATGTAGGGAAATGTCAAGTGCTACACTTAGGTCATGGAAATAAGCGAATGAGATATCATTTACAGGGTTCAGTCATAAATCAGGCAGAAAATGTTATGGATCTGGGTGTCTTTATAAATCAGGACTTCAAGTTTAGTCAACAGTGCAGTATTGCTAGTAACAAAGCCAACAAAATGCTTGGGTTCATCAAGAGATCTATTTCAAACAATTCTAAGAAAGTTCTTCTGCCTTTATATAGGAGTTTAGTAAGACCTCATTTGGAGTATGCTGTTCAGTTTTGGTCGCCTTATCTGAAGAGAGATATTTTCGTATTGGAAAGGGTTCAAAGAAGGGTAACTAAATTAGTAAGGGGACTCTCAGATTTAGATTATGATACCAGACTTAATAGGCTTAACATGTATAGCCTGGAGCAAAGGAGAGTCAGAGGGGACATGATTCAGTTATTTAAATTTATCAAAATGAAAGATGTAAATGGATTAAATTTTTGCGGGGAAAGCAGGACAAGGGGTCATTGTTTTAAGCTATTTAAATCTCAGGCTAACTTGGAAATCAGGAAAAACTACTACTTTAGCAGGGTCGTGGGCACTTGGAATAGCTTACCGGAAGAGGCGGTAATGAGCAAGGGAGTAGATAGCTTTAAGAGGGCCATTGATCTTCATTGGGGACTAATTAATTGACTAGGACCAGCCTAGCTGGGCCCAGAGCCTGTTGCTGGTCGTCACATTTGTATTTGTATTTGTAAAAGTGTACGAAAATGTGGACCCAATTATCTCAAAAGCTGCTCTACAAAAATTCATCCAGCTTTTATGGTATGGTCAATAATATTTCATTCCTTGATGTGAAAAAGACTGTCTCAATGCTTAGAGAAGTAAACGATGCAGCTGAAAGAGCTGCAAAAATGATGCAGGACTTTCATGGTTTGCTAACAGCTAATGAGGAACAATTACGTTGCGTTCAAGAGCAGCGGAAGCTCTATCCTGACTGCAAAAATCAAACATTGAATTAAAAATATGTACAGTAATGTTTCTTTTAGTCTAATATTGTTGTAAATATTTGCTTTAAATTAATTGATGTCGCGTGTAATAAGGATTTATGCAGTTAGCAATCTTTCCACTGTAGTCGCCGTACAGGATTTCAGGTCCAACTTTGACCTCAAGTCGGCACGGGTTCCCGTTATTTTATTGCAATGAAACTTTTTTCTCATGTTTCTGAGGTGAAATGGAAAAAAATTGGAGGGTATGCGTATTCGATTTCACAAATTTTTTTTTCGCCATTATATCTTGGGACACCCTAATGTATATATCATTGAAAAGCTTAGAAATTGCTTTAAAAACTACGCAGCAGATTGTTTTTTCAAATAATGAATATTAGACATAAGAAGCTCCCAAGGTTACATCATTAAAAACGAGAAATGATGAAAAATGACGTAATTGCTCAAATTACAAAAAAAGTATTAATTGCATAAAAAAATTAGTGGCAATTTCTCATTCTTTGTGTTATAACTATTAAAAATATGTAAAGTTTAAAAGATTTGAATAATATTTAACGGAGATCAAGGTGTTTCTTTAAAAACCTATAATTTTATACTTAAGGGGGGCTATGAGGAAAGCTCAAGAGGGAGAGGCGGGGACTTTTGGGAAAATTCTCCCCTCCCTAGGTGCTAACACCTGACAAAAGTTCAGCTAGTACCCAAATTTGTTCCGACATTTGGTCATTTTTGACCTTTATTGACTGCGCTATTAGCATCATTTTATGGTCCCCAGAAGAATATCAGTATTTGGCGACAATATCTCTTCAATGAAAATTAATAACAGGCAGTTTTACAAAGTAGGGAGAGTGAGTCTTATCCAAGGTACCCCAAAACAATTATCACAAATATAGTAACGTTTTAAACCACAGTAAGAATGCACAACAATTGAAATTTCCCAAAACAAGCGCCAGATATTTTTTCTAGTCAAAAATACAACTACAAAACATAGACAAGAAAGAAACCGAATTAAAAAAAAGAGAAAAAAAATATAATCTACTCGAACGCACTTTACAAGGTCAGTTATAATAGTGAAATCAGTGCAACATGGAGTAAGTGTGGTGGGTGAGGCAACCAAAGTGTGATTACTTTTTTTTTTCTGGGACCCTATTCAGCAGTGTGATCTTACATAATCATGCTTCAGAATCACATTTCTGCAGTTGACAATCACTTACATTTCTCCCCAACATTGCTCCATCTGATTTTCCTTTATTCCAATCTCTACAACACGTTCTATGTAAGAAAATCTTGAAAATTTGATACCTAATATGCTACCTCCAGGTATTTTGCTTCAAAATCAATTGATTTTCATCAATATGGAGTTAAAAATTAGCACATTAGTTGAACACAGTGGGTATAGTTATATAGAAAGTTAAATTTTTAGAAAGGGCTAATACCATGGTTTGTTATTTGCTACCATAGATGAACACAACAAAAGGAAAATTAAATCCAATTAATCAGCAGCTATTATTATTATTACTTTTAATCAACTACATTTATATATTTAACTTTCAAAATCAATGTTTTTTTTAAATACAAAAACTGAAGAATCATCCATAACAAATTAAAACAATGGCCTGAGCCTTGATAGCTAAGAAATTGATAATATGTGATTTAATGGTAGTATTGACCAGGCTTATACAGAACAAAGAATATTTAGATTAAGCAACATATTTCTGCAACATAGATCTTGGGAAAAGTATTAGCTTACAACTTGAGTAAAGGGAAAATAATATTAATTAAGTAATTATCAGCAAACAATAAAAATCACTTTAAAAAAAATGCTATGATAGTGTATTTTACTCACATAAAAGTAGAAAAGAGGACTTTAAAAAATTACCTGCATTTTCAAGACTAATGTAAGACGTTATATATCGAAAGAAAACTCGAGAAGCTGCATGATTAGTTTTAATCAGCTGAATACACCTAAACATGCATTCATCAAATTCAGTATTTTTGGGAAAGTAACTGTTGCTAAGTAAATTTACAATTGCTTTGGAAACAGCATGGCAGTCATCTTCTAAACGTATTAAGAGGTGATCTGGTTCAACAATGTTGAAATACTAAAAGGAAGTTCAGAAATTGAGTTTTAGTATTGTACTTTAGAAATATATAAAAAATATTAATTAATTAAGAATAGCATTTGCATGCAATATAGTTTTGAATAGAAAATAACAAAATCAATTTACAAGACACACTACTAAATTGCAGCTGTTACAATTATGCAAAAAGGTAATTCGTTTAAACATAGCTTTGACAAAATTATGAATTTTTGATAATTACTTTGCCTTTTTGTGTAAACTACTGTTTGATCTTTTCGTATATACTTCACATTAACAGTTATTTATGCAGAGCTCCAACTTTTGAAAATCCAAATTAATTGTATAACAGCTTGTGGTTGATAGAAAATGCAAGTGGGTAGAGATACTGCTGCAGATGGAAAAAAATATTTGGGGGAACACACACTTTACGGTGTCAATCAAGTTACATTATATTGGAATTATTTCTCTGATAAAAAACAAATATTTTAGGGAAGAGCGCCTCCTTTCATCTACAACGGCAATGGGTGGAGGGTAATAAAAACCATATTAGGTATACATTACTTAAGCCAATTTTCAGAATTATTGCTGAACAGTATAAAAAGCCAATGATATTTAATGGAGTAATAAAATTTAAATTTTTTGGTGAAGATGTTAACATGCTCCTTTTTTATTCCTTATTCCGTCAGCTACCCAAACTAATGGATTAATTATTATAAAGTATTATTCAAAACATACACCACAAGTACAGCACGACTTGATTATAATCTTTCTAAAGCAATGTAAAATGAACTTGTTATATAAGCAGTACATGCTCATTAAGTTTTTGCATCTTCAAATCCTGTAGTCCGTTGCTAGCAGTCAACATGGGTGTTAACTTCATGGGGGCTTTCCTCCCCTTTAGAATTATGTTTCAGTTATGGATTAAGTGTTGCCATCTTTTGAGGCCAAAGTCAATTTCCTCTCTATACAGGGTCCACTTTTACAAAACCATTACTTCCTGCCTAAAATCCATACTTGCCATGCAAAATAGGGCTTTGGTCTTCCAAGTGACATTAATAAACATAACAAAATGAATGTACATTTTTTTTCTAAAAAGCATTAATCCATTTCGAATTGATTGAGAAATAAATAATTACTATTTTTTAAATAAAGTTGAAATTTTCAACTAATAATATGGTAGTAGAAGTAGAAAACTAAAACTTAACTAGTTTTACATGACCTTGAATGTAAAATGTAGAAAAGAAAATAATAATTTTAGTTTAAAAGACTATTTTAAGGCTCAGTTTCTATAAATGTAATTTGAATTGAAAGCCCATCATAATTACCTTGAAATAATATTTCATCAACAAACTTACACAAGAACATAAACTCCAACTTTCACCATTTAGATTTTATATGATCATAGATGTATTGATGTGTGTGGAACTGAATAACTGTATAGCAACATGTACACACACACACACACACACACAAAAAAATAGGGGGGGGATGAAACATGAGTCATTAGCAGACATCTCTAACAAATAACTGTCAAAAAATTGTAAAATTAAACGAAAAGTTATATATTTAACTTTAAGTTATAATTTAAAATGCAAAAGTGTTGCACCTTTAAAAACAATAGTTTTAATTTTATCATCACAATACCTTTTTTTACAAATATGTATAATGTACAAATAATTCTTTTATTTATTTAGTTATTTTAACCATATATATATATATATTTTTACATATCTTTTTCTTTTTTCTCCTTCTTGATGACAACGGCAGAAATTTTGTAAAAATATAAATATCCTGAAACTTGTATACCACTTAGATTCAAGTTGTGCAGATTTGGAATACTATCACATAGCATTGGATTTCTGATCAAAGTCTCATCAGTTTCAAGAATTTCATAACTTACATTCAGTTCTCTAAAATGTTACTTTTTACACTGAAAATTGCTAAGTGTATAACATTTAATGATTTTATACAATAGTTTGAATAGAGAAAATTTAAAGCAATATTTCTTTACTTAAATATAAAAAGCTTGTCATCAGAAAAAATTTCTGAACGTAAAATAGTTATGAAATTTTTTTTTTTTAAATATATGATTGACAATTAATTTCTACATACCTTTATGGAAGAAATTCGTTTCACACGCATCAGAACTTGGCAGAAAGCGACACGTACAGTATCTGACACATCATGAAATAAGCCATGAAATTTCGGCAAAATCCGTTGCAAAGTAGGATATGTTAAAGGATTTTCCATAAGAACTTTAATGCCCTAAATTAGGAAGCAAAAGAACTTGCTTTTATTATGATGAACTAATACTTATATTTTATTTAAAATATTTTTTTTTCACAGAAATTTGAAAAAAAAAACATATGTAACAGCACACAAAATATTTTATTATTAGTATTACAAATTTTTCAATTTCCAGATGTTGTTATGATATTACAATTTTAATTGACACATTGCAAGTGATTAAAAAAATAAATAATAGTAAATAATAGTAGCGCGATTGGCGCCAAAATTGAGCCAACGCTTGTTTACACATGGATTCACATTTATTCCAAATTTCAACCAGAACGTAGCATTACTTCTTGAGATATGGCACTCACAATGGGGAAAAAAGAACGTTTGATTGCGCCACCCCCATTTGAGATATTGACACCAAAATTGAATCAGCACCTGTTCCTGTTAGGGGCAACATATGGACTAAATTTTGTTTGATTCCGCCAGTTACTTCTTGGGTAATAGTAGGCACGCATAACTCAAGAAACATCCCATTGCTCCACCCCAATTGGAGGAATTCGCACCAAAAACCAATGGGCACAAGTTCACATAGGGGCACATATGTGTACCAAATCTCGTTCGATTTCATGCAATAGTTTTTTTGTAGAGCGGCCACAAAAAACTGGTCACACACATGGTATACGCCCAAAATGTCGCGGGACAAAATGTCGCGGCCAAAATGTCGCCGGCCCAAAATGTCGCCGGCCCAAAATGTCGCCAGTCCAAAATGTCGCCGGTCCACAATGTCGCCGGTCCAAAATGTCGCCGGTCCAAAATGTCGCCGGTACAAAATGTCGCCGGCCCAAAATGTCGCCGGCCCAAAATGTCGCCGGCCCAAAATGTCGCCGGTCCAAAATGTCGCTGGTCCACAATGTCGCCGGTCCAAAATGTCGCCGTCCCAAAATGTCGCCGTCCCAAAATGTCGCCGGTCCAAAATGTCGCCGGTCCAAAATATCGCCGGTCCAAAATGTCGCCGGCCCAAAATGTCGCCGGTCCAAAATGTTGCCGGCCTAAAATTCGCTAGTTCAATTTGTACGAAAAATTTAAATGTACGTCGATACTTTCCAGCATAAAAGTTGCGAAAGAATATTAATTGCCTTTCAAAGTAAGTTCCTTCAAAAATTCCAAACGTTTTCTCCTGTCTTAATTCGTAAACATCAGATTAATTCCAGAAAATTAATAGTTTTCAGAAAAACATAGGTTTTTCTGTATACTATTACAAACGTAAACATGTGAAAGGCTGCTGCTGTTGGCTATTGAAAAAATTATTGATTCCCATGCAAATTCGTTCTTGCACGTCGGCTGGGTGCGGGCTGACGTGATTGACGTCATCGCCAATCGGCGATCGGCACGTGCCGAGTCGACGTGCATTGAGATGGAATGAGGTGGTGTTTGGAATGAGTGAGTGAGGGTGACTATCAAGTTGATAGATGGAGATCGTTTTTGTTTTTAAGCGATTCTGTTTTTATTTTATTTTCCTGTAAATAGTTATGATTAAGTGTTCAAATAAACGACGAGTTTTTAAACATTAGTTTTCCTTTCAAAAACAACTGCTACATGGGCTTAGAACGTAGAGAAAATTCAGGAAAGGAATTTTTTTTGTCAACAGGTTATGGGCCGTGCCCATGTTGCAATATTTCATTTTGAGAGATATATCGGCTTCGGGGGCCGTAAGGATTGAAAAATCTTATGAGCTTTTTAAAGTCTGAAGATTTTCAAGTTTAAGTTAGAAATTTTGAACATTGCTTTACAGCCATGGCTTTGCTCCCCGAAGGTTTTGAACTGCTCAGCAAAAAGAACTGGGATAGATGGAAAATAGATGTTAAGGTATTACTTCTCGATAAAGGATGTTGGAAATTTATTGAAGGGAAAGTAGTCGCTTTAGATGAAAAGGCAACTAGTCGTGAGCGTAGCGAATTTCTCCTGTTGCAGGATCGCGCTTACACCACACTTTATTATGCTATAAAGCCTTTCAGACCACTTATTCAGGACACTGCAGATGGCAAGAAAGCATGGGAGATTCTACAAGCTCAGTTTGAACCAAAAACGCGAGCGAGAGTTATACAACTTTTGGATGAATTCTTTAACATCCGTTATAAAGATAACGAAGAAATGGGTCTTTTTATAGCTAGAGTTAAATTAGCCGTGAAGAAATTGTATGACGCGGGCCATAGTTTAGATTCGCTTTTTCAAGGTTTCCAAGTTATTAGGCATTTACCGCCGGAATATACCGGTATAATCCAACTAATTTACCGTTGGAGTGATGAAGATTTTGACATCAACAAGATTGCTGAGGAGCTGGTGAAAGAAGAAAGTAGACTGAAACAGGTAAAAACCGACAATGAAAAACCTGAGGTGAGTGCTTTCAATATTACTAATAGAAGCAAGAAGACAGGAAAAGTAGTAGAAAACAAAGGAAATGCTAAAATTGTTAAAAATACGAAGGATAGAAAGTTAATAGGACCGTGTCATAGATGTCATCAATACGGACATTTGATCGCGCAATGTAAAAGTAACGTAAATCGTAATAACTTTTCGAACTTCAATGATAAATATTCGATGTTAGTTGAGAGTTACATTTCGACCTCTGAATCAGGAGCAGGTAAAGATTGTAATAGGAATCAGTTTCACTGGATTTTTGATTGTGCGGCAACAACGCATTTTTGTAATAACAAGAACTTAATGAAAAATTTTGAAGAAATTTCCGATGTAAATATGGCTTTGGCAGTGGGAAATGCTAATAGTAAAGTTTTGGGAAGAGGAACTGTGAGATTTGCTGTAAAAATGAACGGGAAAGTTAATTGGATAGAGTTAACAAACGTTTTATACAACCCAAACATGAGAAAAAATTTAATCTCCGGTGCACGTTTAGAAGCAGCCGGTGCACATTTTGTTGGTAGTAAAGGAAAAATTTGCGTGTTCTTCAATAATTGGCGAAAGCTATTTTATGCACGGAGAGAAGAGGGTTTATACTATGTAGAACCGTTTGCGTACGATACTGCAGAAAATAAACAAGTAGAAAGCGGATTCAACGTAAATGCCGGTACTGTTAAACAAACGCAAATTGTAGAAAATAAACAAACGGAAGTCGGATTTAACGTAAATGCTGGAACTGTTAAACAAAATCAACTCTCTAACCTTTGGCATAGGAGATTTTGTCACATAAATTATGATTACATCCGAGATACTAGTAAAAATCAAAGCGTGAATGGTCTTCCAAAAAATAGAAAAACCAGACGAAAAATGTGAAGTTTGCATTCTAGCTAAGTCAACTAGGATTTCTTTTAAATCAAATCCTAAGACCTCAAATTCTGCACTACAGTTAGTTTTTATGGACGTTTGTGGTCCTCTACCAACGCCATCAAAAAGTGGGAGTAGATATTTTCTTTCGATAATTGATGATTTTAGTCGTTTCGTGACTGTTTACACTTTAAAACGAAAAGATGAAGTTTTAAGCAAATTTATCCACTATCATAAGAAAATGGAAAGAATAACGGGAAAGAAACTTGTTAGCATTCGTACTGACAACGGGGGCGAATTTTGCAATGAAGAGTTTGAACGGTATTTAAGTTCTTACGGTATTCAAGCCCAAAGAACAAATGCTTATACACCAGAGGAAAACGGGATTTGCGAACGTTTCAACAAGACAGCTTTAGACGGGATAAAAGCAATGCTAAAAGACGCGAAAATGAACAATGAATGGTGGGCAGAAGCGTTATATTGTTTCACTTTCACTTGGAATCGAATTTGTCATAAAACAACCAAAACCCCTTTTGAAATGTTTTTCGGCAGAAAACCCTCGGTAGTATTCCTAAAAGCTTTCGGAAGCAAAGCTTTCGTTAATGTTCCAAAGCAACGGAGAAATAAATTCGAAATGCGTGCAGTGGAGGGAATAATGATAGGATATGCGATAAATACCAGAGGATATAGAATTTGGTTAAATAACGAGCAAAAAGTAATTGAAACTTGTAATGTTAAGTTTAATGAAAATAAGAATGCAGTGGAAGAAGTCCTGGACCCAATAGAAAAACCTAAAAAACGAACTCAATACTCGGAATTCCATTATGAGTTAGATGAGGAAGAAAGCGCGCAAAATCGCGATGAAGGTGGAACATCTAGTGAAGATTCAACTGAGAAAGTTTCCGAAGAAAACGGATCTGAATTTGCGAAAAGCGCGTCAGAATTGAATTGGGTTAGAAATGCAGTGCCGAGACCAGACAGGACGCGAAATGACATTTATTATTTCTTAGAGGGAACGAAACAAAGATTTAGATCATGTAATGATATAGAAAAATATTGCAAAAGTAAAAATTTAAAATTCGAAAAACAGCTGTTTGATTTCAGCGGAAAGAATGTTTTTTCGGGAAAGATTAAATTTGCAAATGATACGGAACGCGAAACTGAAAAAAATGAAGCGAACATTGTTGAGGTGAAAATTCCGACAAGTTTCAAGGACGCTATAGAATCGGATAATGCTCAAGATTGGATCGAATCCATGAACGACGAGTTAAATACGATGAAAGAAAGAAAAGTTTTTGAGTTAGTTGAGAGACCGCCGAACAAAACTATACTAGGAAATAGATGGGTGTACAGCATAAAAAGGGATGTAAATAATCGAATTTCAAGATTCAAATCGAGGTTGGTAATTTTAGGTTGTCAACAAAGGAGAGAATATTTTGACGCTATTTTTTGCCCAGTAGTCAATTTTTCAATTATTAGACTATTTTTTTGTATTTTGGTTTGTTTTTATAGTTGGAAAAATTGTCAAGTAGACATAAAAAACGCTTATTTATATGCCGAATTAAAGGAAAGTATATATATGCACCAACCCGTAGGTTTTTGTAAAGATAAAAATAAAGTTTGTCTTCAGAAAAAGTCAATCTACGGACTACGTCAAAGCGGAAGAAACTGGTATATAGAAATCGAGAAAGCATTAAAAAATATTAATTTCATTAAAGTAGAATGGTGTAATTGTGTTTTTAAAGGACGAAAAAAAAAAAAAAAAAAAAATCCCGGAATCAAACACTGGGAAATACTACTTAAGCTTCTAGGTTACGTTAGGTCTACCAAAGAATATAAGCTGAACTTGTCCAAAGTGCGAAACATTGAAATGAAAAGTTTTTCAGATGCCGACTACGCTGCAAGTAGGGACGACAGAGTTTCATTGGGAGGAATGATAATTTTTATCGACGAAGTTCCTATCGTGTGGAAAACAACAAAGCAAAAATGTGTGAGTTTGTCCTCGATGGAATCCGAATATATCGCACTAGCTGACGCGGCGAAAGAGTCTGTGTGGCTGAAAAATGTACTAGCGGATAAAGATTTGAACTTCAGTCTTGGAGATTGTACTTTATTTTGCGACAACAAATCGGCAATTGATTTCACGAAATCAAGTGTAGAAAATGCGCGAACGAAACATATAGACGTTAGATACCATTTTATTCGCAATTTAGTAAATGATGAAATTTTTAGTTTGAAATTTGTTTCTGGGAAAGAAAATGTTGCAGATTTGTTTACGAAGCCACCTACTAGATTGGAGTTAAAGAAATTTTGTGATCAAGTATTTGTTTGAATGTGCTTTCTTTTGGAAAGAATGACTTTTCCGGACTTTACGTTTTGACCAGCGAGATGCTGTGTGATTTTTTGAGATTCATTGACTTTGAACTTTTTGACTTTATTTCAAAGTGAACTTATTGAGCTTTAGATATGCTAAACTTTTTACTTATTAGATTTTCTTCAAATTTCAAATTTTTTTGATTTAATACTGGTGATATTTATGTATTGTGTTTTTGAAATGTTAGTTACATTTGCAATTGATGTTTTTGATGTTGTGAAAGTGATAGTATGTTTGAAGAGTGATTTGCACGGGAAGGGGGCCGATGTTGGCTATTGAAAAAATTATTGATTCCCATGCAAATTCGTTCTTGCACGTCGGCTGGGTGCGGGCTGACGCGATTGACGTCATCGCCAATCGGCGATCGGCACGTGCCGAGTCGACGTGCATTGAGATGGAATGAGGTGGTGTTTGGAATGAGTGAGTGAGGGTGACTATCAAGTTGATAGATGGAGATCGTTTTTGTTTTTAAGCGATTCTGTTTTTATTTTATTTTCCTGTAAATAGTTATGATTAAGTGTTCAAATAAACGACGAGTTTTTAAACATTAGTTTTCCTTTCAAAAACAACTGCTACATGGGCTTAGAACGTAGAGAAAATTCAGGAAAGGAATTTTTTTTGTCAACAGCTGCAACGGAATTCTCTTTCTCGTTTAATCTGATTAATAATAATACTCAAGATGTAACATAAAGGATCAAGATGTAACGCAAGGATTCAGACAAAAAATTGGTATGGAAGTAAAACTTAACTGTTCTAAACGCGAATGAAAGAATAGTGAGGTGCAATTTGAATATGGCAAGAGAATAGGCGGTTTGTATTTTTTGGCGTAATGAAGTAAAAACAAATAACTCCTTCACTCTAGCATATTATTACGGTAGCGACAGGTCAGTCATTTAGGGGATCAGGCGGAATGGCCCCCGACTTTGAATTTTTTTTTATATACAAGTGGGAGTGGTTTTTATAGCAATCCTTTGAAATTTGCATTGGTTATACATACGCCCGTTATCCTCCCTCTCCCCTTTCACTGGAAAAATTCGAAATCACGGGCCAGGGTGGAAATAAAGTAGAAAAGTATCTTAATGAAATTTAATTTTCTCATAGATTTATCAACATTACCCTAAGAACTGTAAAAAAAAAAAAAAAAACTACGTTTTCAGTGAGATATACGTTGGTTAAAGTAAGATCAAAACTGCCGTGGGAACTCCCATCTCTTATGAGTAAAATTCTGAAATTACGTCGAAATGTTCATCGTCAAATCTTTTGAAATCAATGAAACCCGTAACTGCTAAAACAGGTGTCTTTTACTCAGATTTTTGAAAAACGACTCTACGCCATGACAAATATTTTCAATTCTCAACATTCATGAAATTTATATAGTCGATAGAACATCAAGGGACAATTTCAGAACAGCTATTTTATTGAAGGTTTTCAAGAGGATACTTTCATGCATGCGAAGTAGCGCTTGTCAGCTAATCACATTTTCCAATTTTAAATAGAAAAGAAAAAATTTCATAATGTAGGGTGAAATAACTGATGTCAATGAGATTATTCAGATCAATTTTGACCTGGACTTATTTTTAAAATGAGTTTCAAAAAGCAATAGTTCCAGCTCAATATAGCTTGGTAATTCAGAAAGAAAAGAATATTGATAATAATAATAATAAACAAATAAGTTTTTCTCTCTCAGAAAAAATTGCTGTTTTAATTAGTGAATTTTTACTACGCAAATTGTATAAGAATGCAAACTCAGTTTTTATTTAACACCCACGCTAGTTAAAGTGCTACAAAAATGAGAGGAATACACGGCTAATTTAGATTTTATTGACATCATGCTCAACCTCTCATATATAAATTCAGTATATTTTTCATTGTTTATTTAATTACAATGACTCACGTAAACGATTACGAAACTCAACTTAGAACGAAAATAAGGATTGTTTTCGTTTAATTTCACTTGTATACTACATTTTTGTATGAATCCTTGCATTACTTCTTGAGATATAGCAGTCACATAAAACGATAAAAATTATTCTGTGATCCATCCTTTTGGGATGACTGAAGCCAAAAATAAATGAGCAACTCGCCCTTTAAGATATACCTGTAGACCAAATTTTGTCTTAACCCTTGTACAGTAGACCCTCGTTTTATGCGGGGTTATGTTCCACGGAAATGCTGCGTAAATCGAAACCGCGTAAATTGAGACCTAATATTAGTGTCAAAATAGGAATTAGGTTCCGTAGATTAAAAAAAATACTTCATTCTAGTGATGACTAATTGTATAATAAGTTTAATGTGTACTTATATCAATTTTTATGCACAATATGCATAAAGAAAACAAACTAATTTCGTGTTCTGTGAAGAAGAGCTGACTATGATAGTTTTTTGGTAGTCATTAAGAATTTTTCCTCCAATTCTTTGCTTAGCATTAACTCATCCATGATCACTTGCGTCATTTCCATGATAGAATCTTCTTTCACTAGCAAATCAGAAAGATCATTCCTATTGTCTACGGATGGTTCGAAAATTTTCAATGTGAGCGTTTTTGGTTGTGTGTCACCGGAGTCGGTATCCGCGTTGGTTTTGACCTCCTTTGTCACTCCTAAAAGCTCTTCTTCCAGTGAGTTCTGAACTGTGTGAGTTTAATCACTTTACTTCTGATGGAAAAAGCTCTGGAACCAATCGCATAAAATGTCTCCAAGGACCCAAGTTCGATTATTAGCACGCCAAAATGCAGTTAGTTACGTGTAATCTGCAATCTTTAGGAGCTTGGGTTTTGAAAGAGAGGAAAATGTTACCTGTTTGCATTGCCGCATCTGCGTAAAACCGAAACTCATCTGCGTAAATAAAATAAAGGTGTCAAATCTTCAACCGCGTATAATCGAAACCGCGTAAAATAAACCCGCTGAAAACGAGGGTCTACTGTATTACTTTTTGAGATATATCAATCACAGACAATAAAAAAGAAAGGAAAAAACATTCGATTGCTCCATCCTCTGGTGTTATTGAGCCCAAAATCTGTCCCCCTGCTGCTTCCTAACATTTTATTTGATTCCATTCATCATTTTTTGAGCAATGACAGTCACGCATATCGATGAAAACGTTCAGTTACTCCACTATCTTGAACGAATTGACGCAAAAAACCACGCAGCCCTAAATCATATATGGGTACTTGCGGGTATCGTTCGAATTCTTACTACAGGTTTTGACTTAGAATGTCCCCAAAAAATCGGTCACATACAAACGCACACTATTCTTGAAGAAAAGTTTAAAATAATTTAGCGAACGTCAGAACTGAACGCCGTCAGAACGTTTTACAGTTGGTAGATAGCGAGTCACAAGAAATAAGATAACGTAACGCTTGTATTCTATTTGTTTGTGAAAAACAGCCGAGAGTTGCGAATCAAAACGGAATAAACTTTTTAGAATTTATCATGAAACTCAGTTAGTCCAGTCCCATTTTTAACGAAGACATTCATTAAAGGCAGTAACCATTTATTCTGCATATTTGGTGTTAAACATCATTTTTTTACATTTAAATTTTTCTTACCAACTGAATAAACGAATTTTGGATCTACGACATTTTGGACAGGCGACATTTTGGCCCGGCGACATCTTGGCCCGACGACATTTCGGACAGGCGACGTTTTAGCCCGGCGACATTTTGGACCGGCGACATATTGGATCGGCAATATTTTGGCCCGGCGACATTTTGGACCGGCGACATTTTGGGCCGACGACATTTTGGACCGGCGACATTTTGGACAGGCGACATTTTGGACCGGGGACATTTTGGACCGGCGACACTTTGGGCCGGCGACATTTTGGGCCGGCGACTTTTTGGGCCGGCGACATTTTGGACCGGCGACATTTTGGACCGGCGACATTTTGGACCAGCGACATTTTGGACAGGCGACATTTCGGTGGCGACATTTTGACCCCAAACCCACACACATACGTGACACGCACACACACACATGGACACACAGACACACATTTTCCAAAAATGGTCGAAATGGACTCGGCACACCTTAAAACGTTCAAATCCGTCAAAATTCGAAATTTGAAAATTTGCACAAATCCAATACTTTCTTTATATACAGTGAAACCTCAATAAGTAGTCAACCGGTTAAATGGTCACTTCGTTTAAGTGGTCGTTTTTCTTTGGTCCCGACAAGGTCTTATTCACAGTAATGTAAAATGACCCTCCTTTACTGGTCACCAAATTTAATTTTACCCACTTAACTAGTCACTCAAAAGTTGTTTTCTAAAATTACTTTTCCTTATCGGATCTTAGAAAATAGTGTCCGACTTAGTTGAAAGGCTGTTTGATATTCATTTTTCTTTGAAATCTCAATCCTCGGTTCTGGTCATTCAAATCATAATTCTTGCTGTGACTCTGCCAAGTGCCGAGAATATGAATCTAATTCCTTCCAGCAAGACAGACAAAATCTAATACCTGGAGAAAGTCAGTATTTAACATCCGTTCACAAGGAACAACAAACACAAAATTTAAAGCTTGATGAATGTTAGAAGAGATAGTTATTTTCCGTAAGTAACAACTTCATCAGTCAGCATTGAAGGATTGCATTAATGTACCATAATTACATTAAAGTAAGTTGTTGTTATTAAGTAATGTGTTAGTAAGAGAAAACAAAACAAAGTAACTATCATTAGTATTTTTCCCCCTTTTAAAATCCCCACCAATTTATAAAAATTTATTACATAAGTTATTGTTTTTCTCACAGAATTCTTTTGCTACTCATGAATATTTGTAAGGCTTTTTTTTTCTTCCTTAATTTCCCACTCCACATAAGTAGTCACTCCGCATAAGTGGTCAAAAATTTTTGGTCCCTTGAGTGATGACTTAACGAGGTTTTACTGTATTAGACATAGAAGAAAGTAAAAAGAGGAAATTACGCAGCTTAAAATGTGGACATATATTTTTCTTCATATTATGTAAAATTATATCATATCGGTATTATACTGCCTTTTAAATATTAATAGAGTTTTTTTTTTTACTTGAGTAGAAGTGCTACACATCTATATAAATAAAACAGAGGATAAATGTGTACATTCCCTATACTGCCCTCCTAAGCCTAATGGGGTATCTTAAGAGAGAGTATTTTTCGGTAAATCGACATTTCATAAAATTGAATTTCGCACACTTTTTTTTAACGTAAAACTTTAACTACAGACATTTACACTGAGAAAATTGAGATACTGCTTTTTAGTTTCGGAAATAATATTTTTGAGATGTGTCAAATTTTGTTAGTGATTTTTGAAAGTTCGCAACCAAATTTGGCGGGAAGGTAATTGGCATTGGGCACCCAAGAAGGAACGTTGTGTGTGTGTAAGGGGGGGGGGGGGGGGGTCAAACGTGAAGAAAGTACAGAATTGTTCAAATTTTAATTTTTAAGGACCGAAAATGGCCTTAAATGGCTCTTTATAGGATTTCAGGATTTTAGTTGTATTTATGGGAGGGTTGCGTTTAATCTATTCAGGAATTTTTGATTTGCCATTTTCTTTCTTTGAGAATGATTATTTTGATGGGGAAACGTCATTTGACATGACTTTAATTTTCGAGGTAGACCATGCGAAGCCGGCCAATGCAGCTAGTTAATAAATAAAATAAGCTTGCATTAATTTAAGGTCTTGACAGATATTTCAATTCCATTTACCACTTTCAATTTGCCACAGCCGCCCAAAAGTTAGGAGAAATTACTTTTGTGACATTTAATGCTAGAAAACTCCCATTTCATTAAGCACTTAATACAAGCTGAATCATTAGACACCATCTTTACAGAACAACATTACATACTTTGACATTGAAAAGATTCAGCTCTCTGTAGCACAATTTCATCAAAGTTGTACCTAATTTTTTTTGAAAAATTTAAACTTGCAAAAAAATGTTTAAATGATGAATTGCATAAAAACAATTAAAATTAATTCTTGCGTTAGTCAAACTTCAAGTTCATGGTAGAAGAATTAATAAATATTATTTTAAAGAAAAAGTTTTCATTATTGAAATATGTTAAAAGAATATTTTTATTGTTTGCATTTGTACTATCAAAAATAAGGAATACAATAGGATTGGGAAAGACTTCAGAACTTGTCTTTTTATTGGAGGCTTTTAATTAAAATTATTTTTATATAAAGAAATTGTATTCCTAAATGCATTAAACCAGGAGAAATAATGTTTACAATGAAAAACGTAATGCTTTTCTTAAAGCCTATTTGCGCTATTGTATAAATGTACGTATCAAGTAATTATTTCATGATCTGTAACTTATGTATGTATAAACTGTATGATCTGTAACTTATGTATGTATAATGTAATATGTGTGTATAAACTTTTGACTTTCTAAGATATGCAATGCATATGTCGCGATCAAGGTTAGCCTTGAACTTTTATTTATTGAACTTTTCCTTTCGCCCACCGCTTTCCTGATTTGAAGTGAACTGATTGAGATAAAAAATAAATAGAATCGTTAGAACAACGAAAATGATTTTTTAATACAGTCCGATTTGCAAAGCTTGTTCTTTGAATTTGTAAATATTGTTAATATATTGAATTTTTTTTTAGTTTGATAGTACTGTGATTTTTTTTAGTCAATTTTAGTAACTCTCCATGAAGTCAAAAGATGCAAACGCCCAGAAAGAATCGGAAAATGGTAAGATTTTTACCTTGAAATTTAAACTCAAGATACCGATTATTACATTTTTTGGCGCCCCCGGGTGGGCGTTTGCAATTATATTGAATTAAGTTAAAAAACTAATAGTATTTGATCAAGATAGTTTTTTCTTAATATAAATGATGGAGAGTTTGAAGAAATTACGCACTCCATTACGAAGTGGTTTTTCGAGAATCGCTAACCAACTGGAAGAATACTTAAAAGCTACAGATTGTAGTCAAGATGAAATAGAAGTCTTAATTAACCAGTTGAGTGAGAAATGGTGTGCACTTGATATGAAAGAAAAAGAAATTCATGAAATATTAGCTAATGATTCTGATTGTGCTCAAGAGGATTTTGATGTTGAATATAATGTGTATGAGTCGTACAAAGAAAAATTCATACGACTTAGAACGAAAGCTGAAAAAATGCTGCGCAGTACTAATAATGAAATTTCAACTGTTGTGACTGAAACGGAGTTAAATAAACGCCGATTTAAGTTACCGCCAGTAGAGTTGAAAAAATTTAATGGGGATATTAAGGAGTGGCTCGGTTTTTGGGGTCAGTTCAGAAAAATTCATGAAGACGTAAATATAGCACCTGAAGATAAATTTATTTATTTGACTCAAGCTACTGTAGAAGGCTCCCGTGCCAGGGAACTCTTTGATTCGTTTCCCCCATCTGCGGAAAATTACGAACAAGCAATTGAATGCTTGACTGCTAGATTTGGTAGGGAAGACTTGCTCATTGAAGTTTATATAAGAGAATTATTGAGTCTAGTTTTGACGAATTCAATGGGTCAAAAGAAGATGCACCTGGCCAAGTTATATGATAAAATAGAATCACATATCCGAGCATTAAATTCCCTGGGTGTTACTTCCGATAAATACGCTTCGATTTTGTATCCATTAGTTGAAAGTTGTTTACCAGAAGATATCATTAGAATATGGGAAAGAAGCATGTCTTTAAAAAATGAAAATACTAAAGAATTAAATAAATTGACCTCTCTAATGAATTTTTTGAAAACAGAGGTTGAAGGGGAAGAAAGAATTTCCTTAGCGAAAGAAAGTTTCAGCTTCGATTCGAAGCGAATGGAGAAACATTCCTCACCACCTCGCCCGAGTGGAGGGGAAGAAGAGAAGATTCCAACTGCAGTCGGACTTTTTGGTTCCACAAATTCGAACACGTGTGTATTTTGTGAGAAGAAAAATCATGAATCATCTGCTTGCCGATATGTGCTGAAAATGAATTTAGATGATAGAAAGAAGATATTAATGAAAAAGGGCTGTTGTTTTTGCTGCCTTAAAGTGGGTCATAGAACTCGAACGTGTAAAGTAAGAATTAATTGTGAGCGATGTAATGGAAAACATGCAACTATAATGTGCAACGAAAATAAAAACCAAGAGCGCGATAAAGTGAAAACAGACGTGCTGAAAGAGAATGACGGTCAAAATGCTATCAATGACACAGTGCTAAATAACCGCACTTGTAGTCCCAACATTATGTTACAGACTTTGTACGTCAGATTACGAGGCAACAAGGGAGGAAAAATCGTGAGATGTCTTATTGATTCTGGCTCCCAACGGTCATATCTGAGCAAACGAATCGCTGAAGAAATGCAATATGATCGTCTTAAAGAAGAGAAAGTTATACATAATTTGTTTGGTGGTAAAGAACACATAGAAGAACATTACAGATACAGAGTATTAGTCAGTAGTATTAACAAAGAATATCACTGCAATTTTGAAGTACTTGACCAAGAAAAAATATGTTCTAAAATACCAACTTTGAAGTTAGATCCATGTGCGCAAGAATTGAATAAAGGAAATATAATTTTGACAGATCAATTGATTCCAAAAGAAACAGAATCTGAAGACATAGATTTATTAATTGGAGCTGATGTAGCAGGTAAGCTTCTCACTGGAAAAGTCATAGTTCTGCCATGTGGACTCGTAGCTGTCGGAACACATCTTGGATGGACCTTGATGGGGAAGATGCCATTTGACGATCATGATGACAATTCTACAATGGTGGTAACAAATTTATTTATGAAAGATTTTACCAGTCCAGAAATGTGGAACTTTGATGCAATAGGTATTGCTGGTCCGATCGCTAAAAAAGACATGGAAGAAAAGGAAATCAAAAATGGTTCTGAATCTGAAAAAGATGAAAATGAAGTAAAAAAGACCACTAATGAAGATCCGGTGGAAGTTGATGACGTGCAATCAAATGAAGTGGATGCTTCAGAAGAAAGTGCAAAACCTGTTACTTCTGTCGAAGAATTGATGGATGTGAAAGCAGAAAATATAGATGTGAAAGAAGAAAGTATAGATGAGGAAGAAGATAAAGAAAATGATACACCTTCTAAAGAGAAAATAGTTGCATCTGTTGAGCACGAAAATGATGCCAGTGTTGAGCATTTAGATGAAAATTTACCCATCTCTGATCCTGATCATTTAGATGAAAGTTTACCCATCTCTGATCCTGAGCAAGAAGGCCGAGCTAACCAGTCGCTTTCTTCTCATCAAGAAGACTCTGAAGAAGCAAAAATGGTTGAGAATCCTGACGACCTTCGTTCCAGGAGCTACCCAGCTAAACAGTTGCTGAAAATGAAATGGTGGGAGAATTCAATTCGGTTAAAGAAGAATGAAGACGAATGGCCACAATTTGATTTGGTTTTCAATGATGAAGAATCTCGAGAAAAGCGAAGGAGTGCTGTGATAAATACCCAAGTCAATGTGGAAAGCGAAGATATGTTTCACAGATACTCAAATTATCCGAGACTCATTAGAATCTTTGGATGGATTTATAGGTTTACTTGAATTCGAAGTCTAAAAATTCTAAACAAAAAGCAAATCTAAGTGTACAGGAGATGAAGAATGCGAAAAAAAAAAAAAAAAAAACTTAAGTCCGGAGTTGTCACACGTCCTGTGCAACGTGTGTACAGTTTAGAAATAACAGAAAACGATGAAGGTACACTTTTGAGAGATAAAGCCACTACTCGGAAGAACCAGGAACCAGCGGTAACGCGAAGTGGACGAATAGTAAAAGAATCCAAGAGACTAGGCTCCACAGCAGATTGAGTTCTTCATAGGTGAAGAGCTCAAGGTGGGAGGATGTCGCGATCAAGGTTAGCCTTGAACTTTTATTTATTGAACTTTTCCTTTCGCCCACCGCTTTCCTGATTTGAAGTGAACTGATTGAGATAAAAAATAAATAGAATCGTTAGAACAACGAAAATGATTTTTTAATACAGTCCGATTTGCAAAGCTTGTTCTTTGAATTTGTAAATATTGTTAATATATTGAATTTTTTTTTTAGTTTGATAGTACTGTGATTTTTTTTAGTCAATTTTAGTAACTCTCCATGAAGTCAAAAGATGCAAACGCCCAGAAAGAATCGGAAAATGGTAAGATTTTTACCTTGAAATTTAAACTCAAGATACCGATTATTACATATGACACTTGTGATTCATTTGTAGGTACTGCAAAATACTTTCTATGCTAAAGGATATGGAAGAGTACATGGTTTTACTTTTATTTACTTATTTATCCTAGAAAGCTATAAGTATGAGGAAATTAATTTACATGATTTCATTCTAAGTTATTAATAATTTGCCATGTCTTAACCCTCAGAGTAAATTATGTCTTTCATTATTTATTTACACCAAGGTCTAGTTATGGTATTCTTTTAGTAGTTACAGATTTTCAAACAATATTTCCCCTATGAAAATTTCTACTTATGAGGATCCAAAATTTGGTTTTAAAAGCTTACTAATAAGATTTCGGGATCAAAAGAACAACTTGTAGCTGCCTCATTTATTCATGAAATTCCAAACATTTTAACAGGCTGTAAAGCCTAAACCATTTAAGATTCATCATAAATATTTTTTACTTTCTTAAATACATTTAAAAAAAGTAACCATGCCAAGTTTCAATAAAATTCGAGATAGCGGTTGCCAAGTCATTTTTTGATTGATTTTAGCATTTTTTCTAAAATAAATTAAGGAAATAAAAATATTATTGAAATGTTGAATGAAATAAGCAAACATAAAGTAGCACATAGTAAAAACCATTTAACATTAAAAATGATTAAAATATTTGCAGGATGCAAAAAGATTGAAATCTCAAACGAGGCATGCAACTTTCGGCACAGCATGTGTTCGACGTCATTGGCACGACTCAAAAACATACGTTTTTGGCAGATATCGCTGAAGATAAAGATTCGAAGGGGAAAAATAGAAATAACAAGAAAACGGGGACCAAAAATTAAGAAAAATCAGAATCTTGTCTGATTTTTGAGAAAGATAAGAGCGCTATAAGTCCTAAGAGAGGCAAAAAAGCCAACAGAAAAAGCCGTACAACTCTCAACCCTGTAAAACCAAAACAAAACCTAGTTTAAACAAAAAAAAAAAAAACAAGTTATTTGGATTTTTTTTGCAAAAAAACAAAAAACGTTTTTTTTCTTTTTTTTTTTGCAAAAAAAAAAAAAAACTTTTTTTTACCAACCCAGATTTGGCAGAGTTACTAACATTTTTGCAAAGATCCCTAGCAAGTTGTACGACGATATCGTAAAAACTATCGATACTATAACGCTATGTTAAGGAAACACGATATTCTACGATGTCCAATAAGGCACAGGATATCGCACACTAAACAACATTGTGACGAAGCAGTAAAGACAATATCTCCGCATTATTAGTTTACCGATATCTTCCTATATCGTTTATGCGGCATTGTGAGGATATCGTAGCCTACAATTTTGATATCCCTACATCGCTTCACGTTGTCTCGCTGACAAAGTGACCGATATATGCCGTGTTTGAAATTTGGCTTTTAAATCTCTTTCACAACCTAAAAATCACGGAAATAAAAGAAAAAATACAAAAAGCGGAAAGCCACATTATCTACGGAAGATTTTCATCCCTGTGTTTCTGAGAATTTGAATTATTTAAGAACTTTTATGTGATTGTTATATTTGTACCTCAGAGCCAGAAGGATGTAAATCATACTATGGTAATTTTACAGGAGAGATGAAGAACTGTTTTCTGGTGCATGCAAAGGATAGGACGTACATACACTCTTTCAACCCTGATAAAAAATGTAAAAGGGTTTTTTTTAAAAGGACTACGCTCACATGGCTCTATACGAAATAGGCTTCTACATACAATGCACTAATAAATAGAAAATCACTATTTTCAGACTTACGTCTTTCTGGCTCTGAAGTAGATATTATTTGTCAAGTATTACATATTTTAGGTGTCAACAGGGGCGGCATTTCAGCATTTCATTTGGGGGGTCGAGATTCTTAAATATGTACTACCACAGTGCGGTACCAACTACACATTAGCTAACAGGAAGTGGTCATAAAATCGGTTTAATATGAATAAAAATTAGTGTTTAGAAATAATTAAATTTTGATTCACTTTCTAATAAGTTATACAAAAGATCTTGATACTAAAGTTTTTATACCTTTTGGAAAAGTTTTAATGCATGATTTTTGGAATTCGGAAGAGCAGGGAATCGTGTTACTAATCTATCAGTGCCCAGTGTCGTGCTGTTTTGCCAGTACAGCTAAATATAAAAGATGGTGGAAAAGCTCATGCCCTTTAGCATGTATGACTTCGTTTGAATATTTTGCCCATTGTGCTTCGAAAATAATTCTCTAACCTCCTGAGACATAAAAAATCTTTCTCTACTAGCTGAGATAATTGAAATAACAAAGTGATGTATGAAAACACTTTTTATATCTTGCTCTTCAAAATCACCCAGGGCAACTTCAAAAATTGTGAGTTGCTTAATTTTTCATCAGTGAATAATCTAGTCTCGTCGGCGCTCTCAGCTTCAATGAGATGTCATCTGCCTCCAGCTCTGTTATTCACTATTCAAGACTGATGAGTCCATAACAAGGACGAAACTGCAGTCTCTGGATGTGATAACCAGTCTGTCGCTATATTGCTTGTAATTTTTCATGCCTTGTGCTAAAAATTTTACTCAAAACTGAAACATTTTATTTTTCGTTTCAAAATCCAATCCAGATAATACAGAGCCATCCATACAGAAAAATAATTATCATTAAATCTTGTGTCAATTTCATTCGAAACTGAATCTATTACTTCATACAAAATTTAAAAAATCAATATTTGACTTCACATCATCATGTGGAATTTTTTCTTTTTCTTTTTTTAAGTTTCACGCTTGATTGAAAAACACATCTATGTAAAATCTATTTTCTGTTTCAATTGTAAATTGAACTATGGTAGTGTGGTGCACAGATCAGCTGTAGATTGAACTGTGGCTTGAATAGTTAGAAAATTAAGGGTAACGGATTGAAGATGTTTTTATAGAGTAAAGTATTTTTCAAAAACTTTCCTCAGTACAAAAAAAATTGAATAAAAATTCAAACGAAGTCGCTAAAAGGCATGAGCTTTTTCATCATTGAAAGAATCGTTTTGTAATAATTCTTCCAGTCGTCAAATCACTGCTTTGAAGTTATAGAGAAATAATTTTATGATTTTAACTCTTGAAGACCATTTTGTGTCACTCCGAGCTTGCATAATTATACGCATAACAGGTATTTGTTAGTATGTTTTGTTTTTTTTTTTAAATTCAATAATCACATGCATTTTTAAGAAGTTTTTTTGAAAGCATATAATGCATTGAGCAGCTGAAACGTGTTTCTAGCAGAAGAAAGCGGTGGACACTCATTAAATAAATATACATTAAAAAATGAGCGTAAAGTGAATGTAAAACATCAAGAAATTTTCTTGTGAAAACCATGCAGCCACACCACTTTGCACGAGCCTGTCATATTGGACATACCATCGTTACACTGGGCACACAAGTATGAAATATTTAGCCTATATGAGAAAATGTCTTCTTTAGTTAATGAAATTAACCATGGTTCTCTATCAGTTTTCTCTGTTCTGAAAAGGCCAGAAAATACTTCAAGAATTCCTAAGTCATTATCCAAATAACGAAAAACACTTTTTATAGTCTGGGAATGTGTCGAATTTCATCAAATAGTTACTGAGAACCAGCGAGATTTCTTTTAATGAACATTGATTTCTGACTTACATAAATTGAATTCACCCATTTTCTATCATTCAACGCAAAAAATTTGGGGGTGCGACCGCCCCTTCTTGACCCCTTTATTTGCCGCCCCTGGGTGTCAAGTCATCTTCTACTTAGGAAAACGTGTATCTCACATAACTTATTCTTAATTGTATTTGAATACAAATTCAATTTGTTCTGCTTAGTACGGCTATTTGGAAAATTAAGTTAAGGTGGATCTTAGAGCTTAGACATTCCTTATCAGAGTGTCTATAATTTAAATTAATATATTAAATTTTTTTCTCTTTAGCTCTCTTGAAAACTCTAAATTTCACTACTTCTACTCTTTTCTTTGTCAAAGTTAACTTGCTTCTTTATTTTTAATTTTAGCCGTAAGGTCCTTGCTTAACCATTTGCACTCCCTTTTGTTACCTCAAAACAAGTCTAAAACATTTTCTGCAGTCTGCACTACAGCAATTTTGGTACCCTGGGCATTGTTCTTCAGCAAGATTTCCAACATATTAATTGGAATTTAAAACATTTACAAAAACATTTTAATAAAATGAACATGCACTACACAGTTATACAGAATCAAGGGAATAACATACTGCTTTCATTTTCTCTTTTGTTTTAAAAGTTCTTAAGATTAATTAAGGAAAAGATATTTAGCAAAATATGAAGAAAAACGTACCTTAGCAACTGCACATCTAACCTCAGCTGAAGAGGAATCATAGCAAAGGTCTTCAATAATAATCTTAAAGTAAGTCTTCAAAATCTGACAGAAGACATTCATTTTAATAATATTAGAGAAAAAAACACATAATACTTTTATTGAATAAAATTGTACAGAAAAAGTAGGTTTGATTTAACAGATAACTTTATGACTACAACTTTAAATCAGATTTTAAACACAATAAAGAATATCAGAACAGAAATGCAATGCGTATTTATGCACAACTCACTATCCGGTCAATTAGATAAACATTTAGTCAAATGCAGGATCTAATATTTATATTTCACAATTAAAACTATAGTAATTATAAAAACATGATGTTTGTATGATATAGTGTACTATATCATACAAACTATGATACTTTAACAATAAATATTTCTGCCAAAAACCAAATACTGTCAGCCTTGCTTAATAAGGTAATGGATAAACAAATAGCTTGCTTACAAGAATAAACCTTCCAGAACTATTTCCCCATAGACGCAATATTAAATATCCCTGCTTAATTCAATAATTTCCCTGAATATTCCAATTACACTTGCCTGCTTTTGCAAAAACTATTACTTAGTAAGTTTTTTAAAAATAATAATAAATCAATAAATATTTTTAAAAAAAAAAGCTGATAAATTTCTTTTGTTTTGAAGATGCTGAACAGCCATTTCACAATATTTTCCAAATATAGAGTCTGCAACACGGCACTTTTTTTGACATAACTATTTGATTTATTGTTTTATTAGAATATAATTTTATTTTGATTTGCCCTACCAGCACACAAACTCAAAATGAAATAATATGCTAATCAAACAGTAAATTTAATAGTTATAGCAAAAAAAAAAGTGCCATGTTGCAGACTCTACAGTTGGACAAAATACTGCGAAATGGCCATGGGAGCAAAAAATGGAGTGTTCCGTAAAGCTTTTGAATGTGAAGGTGACACTTCTCAAAGCAAAAACAACCAAAATATAGTCCCTTGGCCAGCGAACAATAGGCACTATGAAAATCAAAGTGGGGATTATAACATTTGTTATAATTTGAAAAAAGGTGTTCTCAAAGTACTTTGCGCAAGCAATCTCCCATTGTTGGCTTAGTCAAAAAGAAAAAAAAAAAAGAGGGAGGGGGGAGGGTAAAGTGTGATACCTAGGTGTATGACCCCGGATATAACAATCCACCTATTGTAGCGAACCTTTTCATTGGTCCCAACTGAACACCTCTGTTTTTGATATATTTTCAAATGCTTGTAATGAACTCTAAAAGATGTTGAATCAGCCTTAGCGATCCAAATTTTTTTAAAGTTTCAGTTTTTCATAGCCCTTGTCCCAGTTATGTTCCTTACCTTACCAATTTTTTCATAGGCCATGTTTACCAACAGTTACCCTTTTTTCACCAGAATACTACTGTCCAAACCACACTCCTCACATATTAATTCTCTGATGTTATTTTATTGTGAACTTTACACTGACCATAACTAAATCAAGGAAGCAAAAAAAAAAAAAAAAAAAATCGATGGATTAAGTTAAATATATTCTGATATTGGCATGCTGCGAGTCTATTTTCAATTTACAAGGGATTTTTCCTTCTTAAATTTACTCTAGTCACTATTTGGTAGAATTGTAATTCTAAGGCAGCTTTCAGTGTTTTAAGCAAATTTTTTACAACAGAAACCTAGATAAATAAGTTGTAGATTTGTTTACAATAATTGACAGAAAAAACAACAATACTGACATAAAAGCTCTTGCAAAGAAATATAACATTTTCTTTCCCATAGTATGGATAAATAAAAAGATACATTTCAATTGTTTGTAAATTACTGAATATAATAGTTAATACTAATATTTAACAAAATGTTATAATTTTTCACTTATAAATTGTGTAATAAAGACATTCATTATAGAAGTATCTCAGGAAGTGAGGACTTATTTTCGAAAAATCGGATGTAGCAAACCCTAGGTTATAATGATCTGCTATGCCAGTCTGCTGAAAGTTTGTTATTGCGGGGTTTGTAGATATTTTTGAAAAAAATTTGGTTCATTGAAGTAAAAGTAGCACAAGGGAATTTGATGGGCTCTTAAAAATAAAACATAATCAAATCTTTAAAAGGAAAAATTACCTCTTCAGGAAATAATTCCCAATTCACACTCATTGCAATGCAAAGTCCAATAACAGTTACAACACGAACATCAGCAACTTCATCAATCAAAAGGTCCTAAATTGGTAGAAAATTTACGAATGAACATGTACAGGAAACTACTAAATTAATAAAATGCTAATGAAATTTATTCTCATTATAATGATACATAATAATTCTAATATGGCATGCATACAGAAAATAAAATAATTTCATTGGATTTGATCCCTGTTAGGAAATATATGAAAGATGACATAGAAAGAGATGCTCTGAATAACTCCATACAAAAGAATTTAGACTCATTTACATCACATTTTAGTCAATTAAACTTTCCCGAACAGGCAGGTTTCTTTAGGCCACAAGTTTGACCTCATTAATCTGGGTTCCCACGACTTAGACCTTGAAATTAAACCCTCACATAATTCCTCATAAAAATAAAAATCCTCATGCGACTACACTTTAGTTGGAAAGTTTTTAACACTTTTGCGTCCAAAGCAATGAGGATAAAGTGAAATTTTAAATATAAATTTTTTTATTTCTCAAGAAAATGATTTAAAAAAAAAAACAATTTGCTACACATTTTAAGCTATTTTTATCAGTTTGCATAAGACATCCAATTCTGCTCTGCCAAAATTGTTTGTTGCTCTGCTTGTTTTTAAAAACTTAGGCACTTAAGCATCTTATCTACTTTGATTTTGTGAAGGACCAAATATGGCGACCATGTCTCTAGCTGAAATGTTGAAGCATCCATCACTTTTCCGGTCAAAAAACGATTTTCAAACGATCTTTGCCAATTTGTATTTTTTTATTTACTTATTTTTTCTTTCTTTCTTTTTGTTCTTTGGTAAAATTATCTGCAGGTCGCTGAAAAATCTGCGATGCACGTCCCGCAGTTTCTGCTACTGGGCTTCTATACATTAGATATAGAAGAAAGTAAAGATTCATTTAATAAGTGACCACAAAAGGACAAGTCTAAAAACCACTTTTTAAGTTTGGTAGTTAGGAGGAATGGGACAGTTGCGATTTATGTTGGAATGAAATATGAAAAATTATTTCTAGCTAGCTTGGTAGATGTAGCAGATTATCACCAAGCAAAAGTCTGAAGCTCCTACACCTGAAATCAGCCACAATTACATTTAACAGTTTATTTCATTCATGTCAGACTACAGCCTATATGTCCCCTTAGCTTCAGAGGAGACTCTACAAAGCAGTGCAGTTATGTGTCAGAATGCAACATGGCTAAAGCTAAAATATGCTCATTATTAATTAGGTTTGCTTATCAATCATTGCTTTCAAAGTTTTAATTAAATATCATATTTTCTATTTTCAATATTTATTCAGATATTATTATGTGCAAAACATCCTCATAAATTTAAGCTGTCTGTCTATAGATTTTTCAAACAATGATTTTGTGACATGTTTGTAACCTTTCAAAAATATTGATGCATATATACAGCATAACATTTTTCAAGCAAAAAATAATGATATCTACAAAAATTATGCTCTGTGGTAGAATTTATACATTAATATATTTATGTTTGCTCTAAACATATTTACGGAAAGAAGAACCAATTCTGAAATTAGAGCTTACAATGCACTTGAACTTAACATGTGAAATAAAAAAGTGATACCTATGTCAGAGAGATATTACAGCCTTATAAGAATCTCAAAATCTGGGTCATTCGAAAAAAAATAGTCACAAAAACTGAATATTACACAATCTGCAATAGCAAAAATTTTGTGCCTATCCATATATTTTTTTACATTCATGATCAATTTTCAAATTTTTGACTTTTTCAGGACTTAAGAGACCAGACGCAGCATATCATTTTAAAATCATCAATTTTACACACCATATCATTTGCACATTTTTATACTATTTCACAATAGATTCGATTTTTATATATTCCACTGTAGTTCACTCCACCCATAAATAAGAAATTCAAAGGAATTAATTTTATCTTTTGTGAAGGCTCTTTTGCTGTTAAGCTTCAATTCCATCTCATTTTTATGAGCTGTAGTATTCTACTTTCAAAAGGTAATTTGAAACTAAAAATAACTTTTAAAAGAAGAGAACTGTTCAAGAAAAAAGCTATGTTAAAACACTATCTCACTATCATATATGTTAAGCTATCAAACATAATAAAGTTCTGTGAAGATAATGCTACACAGAAGTTACAAACCTTGATCATGAGCAGTTGTTCATTTAAATGAAGATCAGTTGCAACAACACCCATGTCAGGATTGGCAATTGGAAAAACATCAAGAAATAACTGGGTAGCATTTGCACGAGTTCTAGGATCGTAGTTCTAAAAAATTATAACAAATAAATTAATCACAGCATATAACACAGGGTATCAGAAAATAATTTTGAAAAAACAAGTGTCCAATGCTAAATTCAAAAGATTTTTTAAAAACAAAGCATGAAAAAAATTGAATGATACTTTTAGTATTGCTAACGTTTTGACACCAAAATGACTTTTACTTTTAAAAAAATTAAAAAATTCAAACAAGAAATGCAAATTTTCAGTACACAACATTCTTTACCAAGAAAGTTAGATTAAAAATGTACATACAAAAAAAAAAAGCATATTTACTCACTGTTATTTAATGAAAAAATCCTTTCACACCCCTCCCCTCCACACTTTTTTTCTTTTTCTTTCATTCTTTCTGCATTTTTCTTTTTTTTCAAATGAAATTGGCTTCAGTCAATCGAAAGAAAGAACAGAAAAAAGAAGGAAAACATAAAAAAGGGCTGACAGCACTGTCATATCATCACATACACATCCACATACATACAGGGTGTTTGTTCCCTTTTAACCAGCAAGACCTTTATCTTCACAACCGTTAGTCCTAGATGTATACTTCCAATTATAAAAATGTTCAAAATCAGATGCAGAGTTACAATATTGAAAGTCTGAAGGAAAAATAAAAATGAGTCAAAAAAATACGAAATTTAACTTTTTATACAGGCCCTAGGTCCCCTAACTAATATTTAGAGAAATAATCTCCATTGAAAACTTACTAATTGTATTTCAAGTGTCTCTTATCCTTCATGTAAATAATTTATAGGAATTAAATTTTTTTGGCATTTATGTTACTATGCTGAATGTTTCTTAATCAAATTTTGAAAAAGGATTTAGTTTGCATAAGTACTGAACAATTGCTGTAGCGATTTAATTCAGCTTAAGTGATTGTTCTCATTTTCTTTCTATACTACTCGCAGATAAGTGCACTGCATATTAGTGTAGATCTTGATACAGTGGTTCATACACAAAATTGAATTTTTTTTTCAAGGACTTTTCAAGAATTAAAAGAGCTTTTTCAAGGATTGGTAAGAAATATTTGAAAGCGTGAACATTTTTACAATAAAAAAAATTAAAAGTGTCAAATTTAATTCCAGTTAATAAGTTTCAACATTAGACAAAATCTTTTACACCACTTTTATAAAAGATTCAAAATCAATATTTAATAGAGTGTAAGCAGTAAGGATCAGATTGACTACCAATGACCTAAAGTAACAACAAAAGTGTAATATTTCAAAGAAAATTTTAGAAGTAAATGTATAACAATGAGTAACTTAAAAAAAATCATATGTGATTTCAAAATTATGATCAAAAATAATAAAGGTAAACGTTGTAATCAGTAATTTAAAAAATATTACGAGTGATCAATGTGAATTACAAGTGGTATGAGCAATTCATGATGGAATTTTGCTATGATAGCCAGCATTGAGCAATTTAAATCAAATTGATTTAAATTGTGATTTTTAAAGATTTGCACTTCATAAGTCCAGAAAAATTAATTTGAAAAGCTGGAAGTACAAAGTATTTTTACTAGAAAAACCATAAACAAACAAATTTTAATTTTAAACAACCTTACCAAAAGAAACTAGTATGTTGTGGACATCACGAAGCTTTCTTCTATATGTTTCTTATGAATTCTGACCCCTTCCCATGCTTGAAGAAAAAGCAATATTCCCATAAAAAATAAAATTACGTACACATAAAAACCGCCCCAATTTCAGAATCATCGCAAAAGCAAAGCAAAGAGCGAAAATTGAAAGTTATTTTAAAAGCCTTGCTTGAATTAAATACAAATATTTTATTTGTTAGCAAGCATAAGATGGCAACAGTTAAAAATTTTGAATTGAGATAACATTTCCGATTATTTCCATGCAATTAAAATCACGAGAAATGTGCAGATGACAATATATTATGGTTTATCTTTTTTATTGTTGCACTGATAAAGCTATTTTTATTTGCAAGGAAAAAAAATCAACCCGTTATGGAGCGATTGGCACCAAAATTGAACCAACGCCTGTTTACATATGGATTCACATTTATTCCAAATTTCATCCAGAATGAAGCATTACTTCTTGAGATATGGCACTCACAATGGAAAAAAAAAAGAATGTTTGATTGCGGCACCCCCTTTTCAGCTGTTGATGGCAAAAAAAAAAAAAGAATCAGCTCTTATACCCTCTAAGGGCTACTTGTCAATAAATTTTTGTTTGATTCCGTTCATTATTTCTTGAAATACAGCAATCACAATTGACGACAGAAAACGTTCTATAGCTCAACCCTCATTTGAGCTATTGACACCAAAATTGAATCAGCACATGTACCTGTTAGGGGTGACGTATGGACCAAATTTTGTTTGATTCCGCCAGTTCCTTCCTTTGGAATAGCAAGCACACATAACTCAAAAAACATTCCATTGCTCCAACCCCCTTGGAAGAATTCGCACCAAAAACCAATGGGCACAAGTTCACATAGGGGCACATATGTGTATCAAATTTCGTTCGATTTCATGCGGTAGTTTTTGCTGTAGATCGGCCACAAAAAAAAATGGTCACACAGATACCTAATACACACAGAGACAGACATTTTCCAAAATAGTCGAAATGAACTCAGCACACCTCAAAACGTTCGAATACATCAATATTCAAAATTCGAAAATTTGCATGAATCCAATACTTTTTTCTATATATTAGATATAGAAGAAAGTAAAAAGAACGTTTCATATTGTTGTTAAATAAAGTAAATTGAAGCTGCAGAAAAATAAAAAAAAATATTATAGCAATAAAATTAAAAAGAAAAGAACTTGCAAAGGATATGAAACAAGATACTTCTTGATTTCTCCTGTCATTTGCATATTTTCAAATTGTAAACAATCTAGTTCAAAATTTTCCGAGTTTAGAGCTAATTCTTAACAGACAAACTTAACAGAGCTAATTCTTATCCAAGTAAAATTACAAACATTCCAAATTTCAGTAAACTTTTCAAATCCTAATCAATTGTAACTTTTATTAACAGAATAGTAAAAAAACAACAGGAAAGGAAGAATGAAAAGGAAAAGAAAACTTCAAAATTATGATAATATTCATAAATGCATTTTTCTCAATTCAAAAAGGAATTATGTAAGATTTACGGTATTTACTGAATAAAATTAAATAAGAAATTCCTTAGTTCTCACTATTGTGAAAATACTATAGTTTTTAGGGATGCAACACATTTAAAATTAACTTGTCCTTCCTTGTATAATATTATTCTACTTAATGATAGGAAACCTTTTTTTGAAAGGAGGTTTGAATTAAAGAAGTAATGCAAATACTTTTAAATTCCTATAAATAAATTGCTTCCACAGATCAGAAAACAAGAGCAGAAAAATTAAATTTTATTTAAAATAATCACTTACTCTCAAGTATCGCCAAAGCAACGGTTGATACAAATTATAAAGCATGAAGGTGACATAAGTTTCCTTTTTATGTAAATGTATTTGGTTCATCAACTGAAATGAAAAAGTCATCAGTAAATAAAAATATTCTACCTTTATATAGTCTTAGTAAAAACACAACATGTTATCAGGCACAGTAATCATAACTAAAATATCAAAATACAAACACATGTACCAATTGCTATCAAAAACTATTTCGAGTGATAATAATTAAACTTGCATTTACAAAAAAACAAATTTTGAATAACTGATCTGCATACAATTGTATATATTAACACGTGTTAAAAAATCGGACATTGTAATCTATGCCTATGTTAATTGCTATCGCTTTTACATAAATTTTACCCCCCCCCCCTTTTTTTTTCCCTCCTCAATCAACAGAAATACAAAGGAAAATCCTGACAAGTAGCTTCCGGGAAAACAAGCTCCCTTTTTATCGGGAAAGCAGAAGAATTTTTCTCCCTGTTTAGTTACACAAAAAACTTCACTCTAAATGGTCACACATTTTAGAGATAGAGAAAAAGCGCAATGATTTAACTGTCAAGGAAAAAAATGACATTTTAAAACGTTTTGACAATTTAACCGTGATGAGTTACGGAAATGCAGCAGAACAATTAAACATCTCTCAGCCATTACTTTGCAAGTTACTAAAAATAGTAACAAGAGTAAAAACAAAAAGAAGCTAAATGAAAATTTAAACAAGCGAAACCATGGTGGAAAAGATGGTGAAGTTGAATCTGCTTTGAAACTGGTTTGCGAATGTCAGGGAAAAAAGGATGCGCGAGAATATGGTCTTTAATGCAACAAAAGCAGAAAAGCAAACTTTTAAAAGGGATAAAGAAGACTTTTTAGCAACGGACAGATGGTTTAACCAATGAAAAAGAGAGCTATTTCATTCTGCTAATTTAGTAATTTATAATTTAAAACTGCGTTCAGTTGAGTCATTGTAAATTTAATTTTCCATTGTAAAAATCAAGGCTTCTTAATTGAAAAAAAAATCATCATTTAGTGTGTCCTGGATTATATTTAGTTACTGTTGTCAATCGGTTATTGTCATCAAATCATATTTGTCTCAAATTGATCACATTAAGTGGCGCTTACTGTATTCAGAAATTGGCTTCTGAAAAACAGATGGATTTGATAAAAGAAGCATTAAGGAATGATAACGACTATTGTTTTTTAATTTTCTTTCATTTTCCATGATTCCTCCAGCTATTTACAAACTTTAAAAAAGTTTTGAAATTTTTAATGTGTTGTGGCTGGTGAGAAATTTTTTAATTTAAGGTGCGGCCTCAGGTCCAAAAAGGTTGAGCAACACTGAGATAGAACATATTAATGTGACTAATAACTAGGGTTACCAGACTGTCCTAACTTTTCCAGACAGTTTGAACAAGAAAAACCTCTGTATTTAAAGATGAAAATCCAAAAATGAAAGTACCACAAAAGCACTCAATTTTTCGAGGCTTTAATTTTAACGATTTTTATCAGCCTTTCATAATTGCGAAAGTTGAAGCCTCACCAAATGCTCCAAATTTACATATTTATTAGCAACTTTCGGTTCAGTTCATATAAAATCTTGTTTAAAAAAAAGGAGTATTTTTGGGATATGCATTTAACACTAAGGGTTTTCGTATCTGGATTCCCGAAAACGACAAAATTTTTGAAAGTATAAATGTAAACTTTAATGAAAATGTTTACTACAAAGAAGATTTTAATAATGTATCAGAGAGTGATTCTAGTGGAGCTGTGCTGGATCCCTGTCTTAAATGGTCAAATATTCAATCAGATTCTGAGAGTTCAGAAGATGAATTGAATTCCGAATCAGATCATGGAAGTGAAAGCCATAGTACGCCGTCTCAATTCTTATCTTCTGAGAGTGAAAGTGAGACGAGCGGGGATGAATCAGATTTGAATTCTGACTTGAGTGAGAGCGGGGAAAACTCACCATGCGCCCAGCTTCGTGAAACTGAATGGGTGAGAAAAGCAATCCCAAGGTCAGATAAATCTCGTACTGATATTTATTTTCATGAGAAACATTCTTCTGAACGATTGTGTTCTTTAAATGACGTGGAAAAATATTGTTCTAAGAATTCTATTTTATTTCAAGCACATTTATTTCATTTTAATGACAAAAATTTATATCAAGATGAAATTTCTGATCAAACTGTTCATTCAAATGCATGTAACTTAAGACTAGATGGTGAAATTGTAATTACTAAGAATTACAAACAGGTTCTTAAGTCTAAGCAAAAGGACCAGTGGTTAGATTCCATGAGGGATGAATTAGAGGTTATGCATTCTAGAAAAGTGTGGGATTTAACATCTTTGCCTGCAAATGAAAAACCAATCGGATCAAGATAGGTATTAAATGTAAAGAGAGATGAAATGGGAAAAATTGTTCGGTATCATGGGAGACTTGTTGTCAGGGATAAGCACAAGCCCCGAATCATACAATCAGACTTTTAGTCCGACAATTCATTGGTTCGATTTTTCTTTTCCTTGAAAATATCAGAGGGTTGGTTCGATTTGCAGTGAGATGTAAAAAATGCTTATTTATATGCATTTCTAAAAGAATGCATCTATATGAAGCAACCACCAGGTTTTGCTATAAAAGGCAAAGAAAATCTAGTTTGTAAGCTAAATAAAGCAATTTACGGTTTGCACCAGAGCGGCCGTATGTGGTTTTTGAAATAAATAGTGTTTTATTGAAAATTGGTTTCACAAATTTGAAGAATGTAATTGTGTTTATATTTATAATTAATGTGTCATATTATTGTTGTATGTTGATGATAATGTTTTGCTTGCACGGAAAGAGGAATATTTAAATCATGTTCTAAATTTACTTAAAAAAGATTTTGACTTAAAAGTTCTCAGAAAAACGAAAAAAACTGTTAGGTATTGAATTTGAAAGAACTGAAAATGGTTTGAATTTGTTTCAAACTAAATACATTATTCAAGTTTTTGAAAAGTTCAAACATTTTAATTTTCCGATTTCATCATTGCCGATTTGTAAAGGAACTGTTTTTTCGGAATCAAACTGTCCTATTTCTGAAAACGAAAAACTTGAAATGTCAAAAATTCCTTATTGTAATTTATTGGGTTGTCTTTCTTTCATTGCGAGCAGAACGAGACCGGACATTTGTTATGCGGTCAATATCTTCAGTCAATTCCAGAGCAATCCTGGTGTCATTCATTGGATTGGTCTTTTGAAACTCTTGGGTTATGTTTTTCAAACAAAAGATTTAAAGCTTAGTTTAAATTGTAATAGCACTCAATTGATAGCTTTTACTGACACCGATTACGCAGCTAATTGGGATAACCGAACTTCACTCAAGGGGGGGGGGGATGGGGGCAGTTAATTTTGTTGGATAATGCGCTAATTGAATGATGAACCTTCAAAGAACGTTGTATTAGCTTTTGCACTATGGAAAGTGAGTTTATAGCCCTTTGTAAAGTGTCTAAAGAGCTTATGTGGTTTGACCATGTATTAAATGAATGTTTATGCTGGGAATCGTTAGAAAGAGTAAAATAAAATCTGTAATGAACATTGATAATTAATCGGCCATTGACTTTGTTATATCTCAGATTGAGAATCACCGTACAAAATATATCAATGTAAAATTATTTTTTGTTCGTGATTTGATTCAGCGGGACATTTTTACCGTAAAACATGTAAGCAGTAAATTCAACAGGGCCGATATTTTTACGAAGCCGCAGACCCGTTTTGAATTGAACCGTTTTTGCGAACAAATACTGCATTAATTTTTATAGTATCAAATTGTTTAGAATAATATTTTAGGGGTGTTAAAATATAAATATTTTTGTAACAACTTAATTTTGTTTTCGAATTTCTCATTAGTTTAATCTTTGAAAAGGAAGTATTTGATGAATGACAAATGATTTATTTTTGAAACTTGGAGTTTAAAAGATTTTTTCATTGGGGAAAATGTTTTTTTTTTTTTTTTTCATGTTAAAGATGTGCTCATTTTTTTCAAATATACTGTTTTAAGTATCTTTGAATTACAGTTTGACAAGATAGTTGTTGATGTGGATATGTTTGTCAGGACTTATAATTTACTCTTCAGACTTTTGACACCTGAATGCAAGAGAGACTTTGGAACTTAGTGATGAGCTTTAAGCTGCAGCTGCTGATGGATGTTGCTTAATATTGTTGGATATTAGATCCATACTTGTTTATTGCTAAATTGTTAAATATTTTTGTAAAAAATCAAGCCTAGATCTTTGTGGACTTTTTGGGAATTTTTTTTTTTAATATGTTAAATTGTATAAAATTTAAAGCTTAATATTACTGAATGAGAAGGGGGATGTGATAGACATTGATAAACGATATTCAACCGCATTCTCATTCCTAATGTAATGTAAGGTAAAATCCTCTTTATTTAAATTAGATTAACTTCTCAACTCTTTAAGCATGTGTAAAGTTTCAGTTTTAGGTTGGCATCCTTTGATGCCCAATCACATGCAAGAATACATAGTGAACAATTCCAATTGTTCTTTCTCTTTTTCGTTCGTCAGTTGTTACGTTTGGTAGGTGTTGGGGAGTTGTGAACTCCGCCTCCGCTTATGGCCAGGGTTTATTTTTATTAATTTGTTTTGTGAGTTTATTTATTTTAGTTTTGATGGAGCAATAAGTTTTTGGTAAGCTTTTAAACAAATTTCCAATGTTCATTTCTTCACATTGACATTAATTCTGTATCTTCCACTGGCATTGTATCATCTCTGCTTGTATAAGCATGTATCATTGTTGACTGACTTACGAACTTAGCCTTTCGGCTTTCCGTTTAAACATCGGAAGTTATCACAAACAACCAAACGTTTTTAGCCAATTGTGGTCAAAAGTTGAGACGAAACATTTATCCAGAACCCCCCCCCCCCTCCCCTCTTCATTTTGAAGGAAGTGACTAGATTTTGCCTGTGTAAATTCTGATACTCTAATATATAAGACGTCACAAAAATACACGCAAAAATGCAACACAAAATATATAACTACATGTACAAGAGACCAAAACATCAAAAGCAATAATGTTACACAGAAATCTCTGCACTCTCTCTCTTTTTAAAAGCAATGACAAGGTTTTTTTTTCATGAAGTACATACCTTTCGAACATTTGTTAGTAAGGTCTTGTTGTGCTTTGCATTGACGCCCAGCAACACAAGATCTTCTATGCAACTGATTTCCAAAACCTAAAGGAATTTTAAATTAATTTTATGAGATAAGAGAATATTAGCTACAAAAAAAAAGGGGGGGGAGATTTAAAAAATACTATGGTGAAATTGAATACAAAATAGTATTATCAACATACTCAAAATCCAGAAAAGAATTATATACATACATTTTTTAAATCTTCAGCGTTACTTTTCACAGCAAAAGACCATGCATTAAAATATATTTTTCCAAATGATGTGGCCATTTTTCTGAAAGAAAAAAACATTTGAAAAGTGTGCATATGTTTTGTTTTGTGCCTAGCCTTTACACATTTTAAACTAATAACAAATTTCAAAATTATTTTTGCTCTAATATTATCCGTTATTACTTAATCACAACCCCCCCCCCCCCCCAGCCCTCTTTATTTACAAAAATATGGTAGTTATCAATACATCAGAAAATAAAATACAAATTTGATAAATGATTAAATCATGCAAATACATACGCAGTACAAGAAGTTAAGCGGGACTTGATTGCAGCATGAATTTCAATAATATACATTACATCTAAGGTCAATGAGAGAGATATCACTTTCATTCCCTGTAGGAAGAAAATATTATTAGAAATAAAAAAAACTTTTAAGTCATTTAAGTTGAATATACCAAAAACAGTTACAAATTTTAGATTGGTGCCTACAATATACGAGAAAACTAAACATGAATAAAAAAAATATAAAAGATACAACAATGTGGTAGTTTGTTAATTTAGTTTAAATGCTGAAAATTACAACTACTTTTACTTTTTATAACGGAATAGTTTCTTTCAGATATTTCCGAGAGGTTTCTGATTTTCCCAATAAAAAGGCATATTAATTTTTATAGATCGAAGGCTAAATCTATTAACAGTAGAACTTCAAATATCTGAGTTAATTGGGTTGATTGGCTCGGATGACGGCAATCTCGGTTAGTAGGAACTTTGTATAAAAACTTGACAGGATCGCAAATTTTTTAATGTATTAGTTAAAAATACAATACAATATTTTTAAAAGATGAACAGACAAAAAGTAACGTTTTAGTTAAAAAACTGAAATGGAAAATAACTTGTAGTAAGTTTTTAAAAGTCAACTTTTTTTTTTTACAATACCAAGTTAAATACTGGAAGATGCATAAAAAAATATAAATTTCCGGAAAATAGTTTTATTTTGAAATTGAAAATTCATCATTTATTAAATTTATAATACATTTTTTTAAAGAAATGGTCTTCATTATTGGCTCGGTTAACAGAATCCTTGGTTAATTGAAGCTAGGTTAATCGAGGTCCTACTGTACTTTTTTTTTTCTCAAAAAATTTTTGTAGGAGGGTAAAAAAAAGTGCAACCTTCTTGAGAATGTTGCAGGGAACTTTTACTTTTTCAATCTCACCATCACTGTTCTTTGCAACTTTTCCTTAAAAAGTCAGCAGCAGATAAATTAACCAATCCACAAGTCGCAATGTTTTCATATACTTTGCAAGACTAGTTAGGACTTCAGTAGGAGCTCTAAAATTTTGCGAGTTATCTTCTGCTGCCTTGTAGGAATTTTATAAATACTGCATTTCCTACAAAAAAAAAAAAAAAAAAACTATGCTTTGTTTTTAAAATTAATTTTTATTTTTCAAGGGGGAGGGACAAGGGTGCCCATATAGGGGGCCAAGGGGGCTTGAGCCTCCTCCCTTAGAAATTAAAGATTAATATTTCCTTGCTTTCAGTACTTTTTTCTTTACAAAAATGTAAAAATTTTTCTTCTCCAGCCAATAATGAATAAGTTAAATTTCCTATTTCAATGATTCTAATCTGTCCTGAAGTTGGTTTTCATGGGGAAAATATCATACTAAACCATGGTTAAAATACCTAAGTCCCCTTACAATTTTGCATATAGGCGTCCATGGGAGGGGGGGGGGACTTTAAAATTAAACAGTGGTACATTTCCTTTGAAACTTTCCTGAAAGCATCAGAAATCGATGGTACAAATTTATCAAGACTCTAAATGACTGAATGTAATCTAATACATATGCTGATTGAGCTAAGGCTAGGTGCCTACAGGCAAAACCAATAATCTGGACCAGTGGTTGGAAGTAGCGCGCTACAAGTAGCGACGCTACTGTAGTAGCTACATTTTTGAGTAGTTAGTAGTGTAGCGCACTACTTTTTTAAAAAAGTAGTCTAGTGAGTAGTTAACTACAAAAAAATAGTAGTTTGTAGCGATTTCTGGAAACTACTTTTAAATAAACTGAAAACAAAAAAGAAAGGTTCAAACGAATTTGATTGGCTCAAATTTTACACAAGTACATCAGCGGATGCAATGAGAAATAAGATTCATAAAAATACGAGTTGACTTCAGGCATTTCATTTTGACGCCATACGTTCTATCTGTTTGACGCCATTAGTTTTTTTACCGTTGTAGTTTTCACATTTCACCAATATTCATATTGCAAAAAGCACTTATTTTCGCGAAAATACAGCTATTGGTGATTTCGCGAGTTGAAAATTTGGTGAATTTTATATGAGCTGACCGAAGATTAAAAAACAAAAATATTTTAGCGAGGCTTAAATTTTTGACAGTATTCACCAAATAAAAAGAAGCTACTTAAAATGTTATAGAAAAGGATGAAATTGAACTGTTCTGGAGGCCTTACAATAAATACGAGCATTACAGTGTGTGAGAGTATGATAACGGACATTTTTCTTAATGTCTTCTGATGAGCTAATTTATCAATTTTTTTTGTTCAATTCTCTTACGGTGTGTGTGTATCAGGATTCCCCCCCCCCCCCCAAAAAAATGGAAAGTTGATTTTCAAGTCGCACACTCTCTTATATTTTATCGTTTTACATCCCAAAAAAAATCATATAATTTGAGCAACGGCAGCAAGTGCCGATTATGTCTGAAAGTGAATCAGCACTTGTGTAATGCTGGGCCAAATTGAAATAAAATGTTTTTTTAGAACCTCAAAATTTCTGTTGATAAAACGTTGCTCCTATACCCACATATGCACCACTAAAACCTTTATTCAAATTAAAAACCATTTAGATATCCCACACGTGCCTAACATTTATAATTTTCTTCAAAAAATTAAGTTTTTGATACATATTTTCAGAAATGTAAGATTTTACGAAATTATCAAGCTGAAAAATATAAACAGTAAAGTAGAAAAGTAGGTAATTAGCGTTAAATAGAAATGTTTGTTTTCCTGCAATTTTTAAGTCTCCCACATAGTACTCAAAGATCTGGTTTTTTTCCAGGTTGAGTTAAATTTTTCATTTAAAATACATTATTTTTTTACTATTTGTTTGTAATTGTTGATCTGTAAATGTGTTCGTTATTAATTTTTGAAATTGATGTTCTATTTAAATTTTTATGTAATTTTTTAAAAGATAACTGAAAAAAAAAATCAATTTTTTAAATAAAATTATAAATTTTAGGTCAAGTGTGGCATATCTAAATGTTTTTTAATTTGAATAAATGTTCTTGTGGCACGTGTGGGGTGTTGGGTACAAGGGCAACGTTTCCCAACAGAAATTTCGAGTTTCTAAAAAACTTTGTTTTTTTTTTTTTTTTTGCGATTTCGCCTAGCATACAAGTATTGTTTTGCACTTTCAGGTGCAAGTCGGCACGGGTTGCCCTTGTGCAAATTATATGAAACTTTTTTTCACGATTGTTTTGACACAAGAGGAAAAATACAAGAGTGTATGCGACTTGAAAAATTGACTTTCTTTTTTGAGGGACAGCCTATTGTGTATGCTTTTTATTTGCTTATTTTTTGGAAAAGTAGCGAAGTAGTGACTACATTTCAAAAGTAGTTTGTAGTTACTACATTTTGAAAAAAGTAGTTGTAGTTAACTACATTTGTAACAAAGTAGTTGTAGTTCGCTACAAAAAAAATGTAGTTTTTCCAACCACTGATCTGGACAAGAGAAATGAAATAAAAAAAAAGAGGATATCTCAGAAATAATTCTAAACCAAAACAAAACATCCCTAAATTATTATTGATTCTAATGCCATTTAGAAGCAAAAAAATTATGTGAAAGTCTATTTCCCAAATTTTTTTTATTGTATTTTCAATGTTGAAAACAGCATTAGTATTAAATTTGAAAATTTGAAATGTCTAATTTCACAGGAAAAGGTAATCAAACAAGGCAATTATTCACTTACTTCAGGCATCTGAAGGTACAATTTGTTGACAGCACACTTCTTCAAAAGATTGACAATTTCTTTTTTATCAACTTCATTCATAGCCAACACCGTCGGAAATATTGTTCGCAGTGCACAAACCCTTTTCACGTCAGTTTTCTGTGGAGAAAAGATGCATGTTCATTATTGAAATTTTTACACAGAATAATTAAAATCAGGGAAATACATGTTTGTTAATTCAAAAGTTGTTAAAAAAAAAAAGAGTCGGAGGAAAAAATGCATTTGAATTTTTAACCCCTTAACGATCGGATAATTTTCCAGAAAACAGTCATAAAAGTGTATATTTTTTTTATTTAAGAAAATGATATAAAAATAAGTGTATGAACAACATGTGCATTCAATTTTTCATTTTCAATAATTTTTTGATTGAAATTAAAAAAAAAATTAAAATTTTATGAAAAGTCAACAAGCAAGTCCAAGCAAGCAGCAAAAATTTAAGAAATATGTCGTTTAAACATTAAAAAAGAATTTTATTAATCTCTTGTGTAATATAAGTAAATTTTTCTTGTGTGGTAAATTTCAAAGCTTTAGATACAGAGGCCAACGTCACAATTTGGTAAGTTAGTACCAAATTTGATTTCTTCATCTCTGCAATTACATTTAAAATGGACTGGTGTGGCCATCCAGTATATAAAGAGAGAAATAAAATGTGTTCCGGGCAAAATAAATGAATTGGTTTTAACAGTTTCGTCGCGTTGATATTGCACACCCCAGCACGGCAATATCACAGGAGTGAGAAATGGAGGTCGAAACCCCAGCACGGCGTGTTCACGGGAGCGAGCGGGAAGGGGTTAATTGATGTTTTGATTGATTTATAATTAAAATGCATGTCATATATAAGTCTCTAGAGGTCTCTAGAGGAGCTACAGCTAATTTACTGCACAAGAGACTCGTATTTGCGCATCCAAAACGCATCTATCGAATTCAAGTAGACGACTGTAGCGTAGCTGAATAGTAATTGCGTTAGAAAGATGACTGTATCTTGGAATTTGCAATTGATTTACAAATAAAAGTCGTTTAAAAAAACCCCACCACTCCTTAGGGGGATAAGGATCCGACCAGTTGTGTAACAACACCCAAAGTCTCTGAAGGAACATTTTTTCTTTCGAAGTGAATGGCTGTATTGGACAATGGGGTTTGAAAATTCTAGAAATCGTAAAAAGAACTTCACCTTTCATGTAATTTTCCTTGAGATTCACTGTCACTTTAAATTTAAAATAATCTGAATTTGAACGCACTATTTCCAATTTCTTGCCAGTCATTTCTTGAGGTGTAAAAGAATGTTCAATTTTTGTGTGTAGTAAGTCGGGATAGTTAGACATCGATTTATGGAGTTCCATTTCTTCTTTATGCAAAACTTGAATGAGATCAGACTGTTGGAACTTTGCCTGATTCAAATTTTTGAACCTGACAGAACGTCATTGACACAAAAGTCCCCAGCGTGCGACTTCACATGTATTGGGAAAATCTTGATGTCCTTCATCTATCAAAGTCCTTTGAGTACGAGTGGCAAGAAATGGCGAATGTCTCTCTGCGACATCTCTGGAGCTTCTCAAATTGCTTAATGACCTACTCTTTTCCTCTATTGGAAGTTTTACTATATCTCTACCAGAATCATCGCGTTTAGCCGTTTTACTGAAATATTCCTCGCTATACAACTCTTTAATAGGAACATTCTGATTTACCCCACTATTTTCAGGTTTCTGACCTTGAAGCACACTGACGAGTGACGCTTCTTGTTTGTACGAAAATTCTTTTATCGCGGAAAACGAATTGTTAATATTTACATTTGAAGGTACTGAATTACTGCCATTTTTGTCTTTTTCATAATGTAGCAATGTATTATGCCCTTTAAAGCATACTGAGCAATTGAATGTTGAACGACAATCAGGCTTGTGTTGCCTTAAGCAATTTCTACACAATTTGTGATTCTTTACAAATTCTAAGCGCTGAGAAATATTTAAATTGTTAAACTGGTTACACTTAAATAAAGAATGTTGTTCATTACACATAATACAAAGTTTAATGTTTTTATCGGCATTAATAAATAAATTTCTGGGTTTTGACATAGGATTTTGAAACCCTTTTACATTTTTGTTAGAAATACTCGTATTTAATTGATCAAGCACATTAGATCTGTTATCTATAAATTGTAATAATTCATGTAATGACGGAATTTCTTTAGTAGCTACAGATAATTCGTATGCCTTTCTAGAATCTTTATCTAGCTTTTGAAGAACGATGTTCGTTATTATCTTGAATGATCATTACATTCTAAATTAAGCGCTTTTAAGCCTCTTAAATTCTTTTTAACTTTATCAGATAAATTTCTCAATAATTTTGAGTTTTCGAAATTTATTTTTTCTAATCCCAATATTTCCTGAATATAGAGATCCACTATTGCACGTTTATTTTCATACCTAGCCTCTAATGCACTAAACAAGGATTTAAACGTGTCCTCACTAGTTTCTAACATTTTTGCTTCCCCTTGTAAGGCAGCTTTTAAATAGAACAATTTTTGAGTTTCTGAAATGTTTTCATTAGCAGAAATCATGGATTGAAACTGACCCTTAAAGTTAGCAAATTCTTCAATTTTACCGCTAAATTTAGGTAACGGGATAGTAGGCAATTTAGGAGCCAAATCAAACTTTAATGAATTGATAGCACTAAAGTCTTCAGTTTTAGACTTATTTGTTTTATCAGTAAACCTAGTAAGGAAATATTTAATGTTTACCTCCAGAGTGTCGCAGATCGAATCCAATTCCATGAAGATTTCATCACACTCGAATTCTTCTTTTTCATCCAACTTTAACTCACCGTATAACTCGAAAAGCCTTTTCAATTCTTGTTTTAATTCCGAGATATCACGTAATTTACTTTCGCATTCAACTTTAGTCTTCTCACACAATTCTTTATCTTTTTCATCAAATTTAGTTATAATCGTGAGTTTTGCTTTTACGCGTCCCCTTAATCGGTTCAACTCAGCTTTATTATATGTTTTAGCCATTTTATTATCCGGCTGCTGGACCATATGTTGGTCGCTGGTAAGTGGACTGTATAACTTATTTTGAGAAATAGCTGAGGCTGACACAATTGTAGTTTTGCTTGGTTTTATTGAAGAACCATTATATTATATACATCATGCCGCCGCAGTCTTACAGTTTCTGGCGTTCGTCCCAGGGACCGCAGTATAAAACTGCAATCCCAGAGGCGTTGCCACAGGAAAAGTATAAATATATAAATTTGCATATGCACAGTAAAATACAGTGATCTCTATAGAACCATGAGTTTCCACAGAATGCAATTTAAGAAACGCTGGTCTAGTATATTTACATCCAACAGAATTAGATAGAAGATTTCGAAAAATTGTATTTCAAACTAAAACTATACATTCAAAAATTTTAAATATGTTTTGCAACTTCAAATGCATACCAAACACATATTTGAAATAGAATTATAGTTTTCGAGATCAAAGAACTTATTGAGATTGGGGAACAATATAAAAGGTTCATATATACATCACAAAGGAAAACTATAATAAAAAAAAACTCATATTTATGTTTGGAAAAAACCTGAGATACTCCTTTTTGAGCAATCACGATTGCTTATTGTTCTCACTTGACAGTCCTTGATGTTCCGGTTCCTTTTTCAACTTGGACCAGGCCTGCAGCACCACCGTCCACCGGCGGCGGCGCGGCTGGTCCTGAGCACTGTCCCCCGGAATCCACTTTTGCTGGGCGGGTGGCGTCCATGTCCTACACACGCATGCGCATACACAGTCGCCTACACGCGCACGCCTTTACACATATACACACGCCTACACACACACGCACACAACTATATACATGTAAGCACCCAGGAGGAGGGACATGCTTGGGCGGGGGAGCCATTTCTAGAAACAATAACTCTAACCAGTAGAGTCTTGTCGCAACTCGTGATTGCAAAAAACATAATTTGAATTCAAAGCTTCAGAATTCAAATTAGAGTTAATTTTTTTATTTATTTATTTATTTTCAACAGTCCGCTTGAAAAAAGATAGTTAACTTTCCTGCAATATAAGTAACTTTTGCAGAGAACTAACAATAGAAAACTCTTTCAAACATAATTAGTTATGATGGAAACTTTGTTATTAAACTGTGAACATATTTACATTTTTTTAAGAATATTTTTGATTCAAATATAAAAGATTGACATCGAGAAAATATCGAGCGTAAGGCATTGATGTTTGAAAAGCCATTGGCTGTAAAAAGCATAGATGTTTGGAAAACATGGACATTGCTGTTGTGCCACTAGTGCTAAATCAAAAATTTAAATAATCAAGAAGCAAATAGAATAGATCAAGGAATTAATATTCATTCAGTTTTGTTGCTGAAGTGAACAATAAGATCTTTGCTATGAAAAGTTTAAATGAATAAGAATAGCACTTGCACAAAATACATACACTACACAGTGATTCAGAGGGAAAGTTACAAAAACAAAGCTGAAAACATTTTAAAAAAATTAAATATATGAAAATCTTACTGTTGCTTTTGAATTTAGTGAGCGAATCAGCAAATATGCAATAGTATTATACAGGAAGTACTGACTTCTTTCTTTCAAATGAGTATGATGATAAACTTTCTCACAAAACTGAGCAATACTATTTTTCAACCCTTCAAAATGATTTGGGATCTGAAATATGATGCCTGGAAAGGGAGAAAATTTGTCAGTATTCTTCATTAAAATTACAAGTGCGACAAAAAATCAAAATTTAAAACAAATAGAGAAAAATTGAAATGCACCATTTAAATATATGGCTAAATGTAGTAAAGAATTTGAAATTGGGTACTCCAGTTCAAATGCAACTGAAACAATATCTAAAGCAGCTACAATGACTTGTCGAGTTGTATCAACTTCCTGAAATAAGTAAAATTTGAGTAAATTTTATGAAGATTAAATAATTTACAAGATTTACAATAAGATGTGATGATAATACAATGTGACAAAATGTGCGTACGAAATGGTGCTGTAGTTGGGAAAAACATTTGGGGTAATTCACCTAGGGATTTGGGAAAACTCACTAAAAGAAAGGGTGGTTTTGTAAAGAAAAAATAACTGCTGGTGGGGCTTGAGACGAGACAGCTCAACTCCTTTCGTTTGTGTGTTGTACTTTAGAATGACGAAAATTGTAGTACACACGCATCTCTTCATGTTTCACGTTAACAAGCAATAAAACGTATTTCCGATTACTGTGTGAGTCTAAATACAACAAATATACGACAGTTTGAAATCAATTTACATTACTTTTGCAACAACAAATACTTTGGGAAACTGTCCTCTCCACATTATCCCCCAACAACAGCAGAGGGTGTAACTGAAAATAAGTAAATTTGTGCTAATTTGAAAACTTTTATTATGTCCAACACAAAATATTTTTAGAAAATTTACATATTAAGGCCATTAGTTCATTTTCAAAGGCATTTATTAAAATGCTTTAAGTGAGACAAGGTCATAGTTTTCTCAGACAGATACAACAGTTTATGAATTAGGACTCCAAGTGATATAAAAGAATAAAAATGAAAAACACTTTTTGGCCAGTTTAATTTTAAAATTATTTCATGAGCAAAGTAGCAAAAACTTTCTATCCAGTCTGGGACACTATTTTGGGCAGTTGAAAATAATCTGCAGCATTATTATCAGTTTTATTTTGAGTTTTCATAAAATGCACAAGTAAAGGTCAAGACTCAGAAATTTTCTAACTGGCCAGTGGCCGTTAGACCTGAAAAACTTAGTGGCCATCACTGTTGCCAAGTTTTAAAGTATAAAAAGAGGGGCAGTTTTGTCACTACTTTCATAAAAATGAATAGAACTCTCTGTGCACTATGAAAAGTAATTATTAAATACATATTTATTTAAATGTGCAAAATTTAAGTTAAAATAGGTTTTTTATTTTTTTTAATGAATAAATAAATAAGTTAATAAATGAGAAGTTGCAGGAAACTACATTTTAGATGACTGTTTTAGTTTATAGCAAAGCTTACAAAGCAAATGCAATTGCGCAGGTAATAATTCACATTTTTTATGAAAATCATTTGAAAAGAAACATCATTTATTGTACATTTTATGCAATCTTCAATTGTTTTTATTGAGGTAAACATCAAATTCTGTTTTTGGAAACTCAGGCAAGTAATAGTCTTGTCTATTTCCATCTTGCGAATGACCAAACATGGCGTCTGCACGAAAAAGGTGTGATTCTATTTAGATTTTTGAATTTGTTACATAAAAGTAGAAAAAAATTCAAAATCCTTAAAAAACTAGGATTTAGATGAAATAGTTTTTAGCACTTTAGTCTAAAGCAATGAAGATAAGATATTCTAAGATAAGATTTTAAACTTTATAAGACAATAATTAAGAATTATCCGAAAAAAATGGCACATCCGATTCCGTTTATGAAAACGTAGGCACTTAAAGTGTCTTGCGTACCAACATCTTGGGAATGACCAAACATGGCGACTACTCCAAAAATTAAGATATAAATTTTTGAATTTGCTGCAAAAAATAATTTTAAAATAAAAATCCTCATGAGGTTACATTTTAGTTGAAAAGCTTTTAGCACTTTTGCGTCCAAAGCAATGAAAAGATAAGGTGAAATTTTAAATATAAAACTTTTTATTCTTCAAGAAAATTACTTTAAAAAATAAAAAACAGAAAACAATTTAAGTTATTTTCATCAGTTTGCAGTTAAATAAAACATCCAATTCTGCTTTGTTTTTGAAAACTTAGGCACTTAAGCATCTTATCTACTTCGATCTTGTGAATGACCAAATATGGCGACTATGTTTCTAGCTGAAATGCTGAAAGCATCCATCGCCTTTCCGGCCAAATAACAATCTCTAAACGATCTTTGCCAAATGGAATTTATTTTTTATTTATTTCTTTCTGTCCTTTTATAAAATTGTCTGCAGATTGCAGAAAAATCTGCGACGCCCATCTTGCAGTTTCTGCTACCGGGTTCATGAGGCTGTCAACATTCAATAACAAGTCACTAAATATTCAAAGCAAAGAATTGTTTTAATCATTGGAAAACAAATTGAAAATTCCCGCTTATTTTAAATTTTCAAAGTCCCCCCCCCTTTTTTTTTAGTTTTCCAGAAGTTAAAAAGTTAATAATTTACAGAAATTATTAAATAAATAATTATGTTGCCAAATAAATCAAAAGTCAACTTTTCAACTCAATAAATGTTATTTAAATAAGAAAAAAATACATTTTTGAAACAACTCAAATTGGTAAGATGCAAACTTTTGATGCAAACATTTTTATTTTTCTAACTATGAAAATTACTAATGTTACTTCGTCAGGAGGAGGGTCATGGTGCGTGTCTTGGTTAGTTTCAAAGGCAGAATCAGACAGTGCAATAACCACATCTGTTATCAGCTTCCAAAGACGTTCTAATTCTTCTTCCTTTAGTGTCTTCAAAGTAGCATTAAATGTAAAAGGAACTTTTTTGGATTTCTGAAATTTCAAAATTACATTAATGGAGAAGATAATTAAAACTAACAATTAATTAAAAAATTATGTCAAAATAGTTTGCAATACACCTAGTGAGAAGAATTCCTCATGGTTGAGCTATTGAAAATATTCTTGTTCAATACAAATGAATAATTTGACTATCGTGAAATTAATTAACAACTAATATTAAAACTGAAATTATAGTAGAAGATTATACAAGTACTAATAGCACTTCTGAAGTTTTATAAATAAATTCTTCAGGCCAATATGCTATATTTTAACTTTTTATGTGTATTTTTCAGGCTCAAAATATACTATGCAATGTGATTATTACTTTAAAAAAATATTTCCCTTATTTACCTACAGTGGGCTTCCCATAGGATATACTTCATATAGGCTATATACTCTCAAACAATTTTTAGACATATTATGTATATGATCCATAGACAGAAATACCTTCTGGAGGGGTTTTTTTGATCAAAAATACCTTCGGGAGGAAGTTTTTTGATCACAAATATCTTTCTGAAAAAGGATTTTTTGATTAAAAATACCTTCTAAAAGGGGGGTTTCTGATCAAAACAGCTTTAAAATGCATAAACTACTGTATTAGAATTTGCATTCATGTTTAAACCAATGACTCTGGGGGGGGGGGAGGGTTCACCTTCTCCCCCTTTGCTGCGCCACTAATATGATCCTATACACATATTGTGCATAATGGATTGCTGGGAGCCCAAAAAAATTGATGGGAACATCACCGACTATGTACCCTAACGTATTAGCCCTTAAGTCAAGGGCTAACAGTCACATATCCTGACGAGATGAACCGTACCATTGCAGTGAACTCTCGCTGGTGGGTCAAATTTATTTTAGCTACCAATTTGTTGGCACTATCAGCTTCAATGAAATGACATCCGTCTTCAGCTCAGTTATTGTCTGTTTAGGCTGATGAATTTATAAGATAAAACTGCAGTCTACGTGGATAGCATAACGGGGCTGTTGGTATATTGCATGTAGTTTGCCTTAGCCCTGGCTTAAAAGCTGGAAACTTAACTGCTTAATATTGTAATAATATTTTAAATTTATACTCCCTCTGAATAATTAAGTTTTTCTTTCAAATTAGTCTGCATAGTCCAAGATGTTTTATAAAATTAATTTTAAAACATTTCAGAATAAAAAATATTTTATCATATAATATTAGATTAAGATTTAATGGTTACATTAAAATTTGCGGCAAAGGCATAACCTTACCCTAATTACGCGCCCAAATTTTTCATTATATGTTACCAGATCAAAATTTTAAAAGACCAGAAATAACTGTAGGATGTCAAAACAAAAAGGTAGCATATCAGTTTTAATTTAAAAAAAAAACTTTTTTCATACACCAGATAAACATCTTTTATACCCTCCTCAACAGTAAGGTGCTGAAACTGCCTTAAAGTTTAAAAAAAAAAAAAAAAAAAAAAAGATTTTATAAAAATCAGTTCTAAATAACAAATTCCAATTACAGCGAAATCTCGTAACAATGAACTTCAAGAGACCACAGATTTTGTTTGCTGTAACAGGAATTTCGTCATAACAGCAATTACATTGGGACTCTAACTTTATTTCGCTGAAACGAAAATTTCGTTGTATTGGTATTTGTTGTAATGGGATTTCACTGTATATACTGATTAGTGATGTGCTGGTTATTCTTTTCCATGGATATTGACAAAAATAAAGATCTTTATCCTTATCCATTTTACATTTGGCAGACTTTAAACAGAAACTTTTGAACTTTATCTTTTAACTCTTAAATTTTACTACACATTTGAAATGCTACATATAGGTAACTATAAAATGCTGTTTAGTTACATTTAAATTAGTTCTTATTTTTAATAAAGATTATTAGGTATTATTTCAACAACAAAATACAATCAAATCTGTCTTTGTACAGTGGATAGTGCCCGCATAAAAAAAAAACTTCGTTTTATAAAGAATTTGATCAATTGAGTCCCAATCTGATTGAAACTTTTATGCACAAAGAGATTTGAGGGAGTTAATTTTTAGTGCTACGAGAACCTTTCTTTTGTCCCATAAGTCTCCAAAAACACGACTGAGGCAGGACATGACTGTCTGAGATCTAATCTCTACAAAATTGGAATATCAGACTCTTTCCAATGCAACTCCGGTCAAGCTATGATTACTGATCATTTGGACATTTGTGCTGCACTTGGTGATTTTAGTTCCGCTAATGAAAAGTATCAGAGCACGCAGGGGCGTGCAGGGGGTAGGGGAGAATAGAAGAGACCTGGCCCTTTTTATTCATATCTTTGGATACGTTTTTGGAATTTGTTCGCAGTGAGTAATTTCCTTTGTGTTTTACTGTTCCATCTTTGATTTAATTCATTACTTATTGCAATAACTGCCTACACCAAATCTTATTCGCTCTTCGTTTGGCCAATCAACCATTGCAGAGTTCACTACACAAAATTGCAATGTATTTGTTTAATAAATCTTTTTTTTTAATTCCATTGAATAAGATTTTTAATTTTCTCAAAGTTTTTTTTCCAGACAATGGCAACATATATTGCGTTTCTTCAATTTTTAGATCTTCGAAACATTTTACAAAAATTTACATCGCAGAATGTTTGTCACTATTTTAAGTTGGATTTAAATTCAGTTATTCATATCTTTGGATACGTTTTTGGAATTTGTTCGCAGTGAGTAATTTCCTTTGTGTTTTACTGTTCCATCTTTGATTTAATTCATTACTTATTGCAATAACTTAGTAAGTTTGAACTAAAATGTTAGTTATGATAATGTTCTCTGAATAGATCTTTTGATGTGATTTAACTTATTTAGTAGATCGTTTTAAATTTTAATTGAACATTAAATCTACGTAAGGGCTTTTTCTATTTACTTAACAAACTATTACTGACTAATGTCGTTTTTTATCAAACTTTAAATGTTGTTAAATTTGGTAGAAATGTATGTTTCATTTTAATGTTTTTTAGGAAATTAAACATAAAAAGTGTAACATCATTTTTGTCCTGAACCATTTCGTTTTATGCGCTTTATATTCCCACGTACATTATGTTAACATGTTGGAAAACGTTACATCTCACTTCTCTTTTCTGCAAACTTAATTTTAAAATAAGAAAAGCAATAAAATTCTATGAAAAAATAGGCTTAATAATATATTTCTGCATATTTTCATCAATTAAAAAAGGAAACGTTTTATTACTTTTTTTTTTTTTTTTTTGCTTCCTTACGTCTATAATCAAAGAAAGGAGAAATTTAATAAACAGTTCCATGGGCGTCGCTGACTCTTCGTTATTGAGGGGGACGATTGATGCAATGCAGAACAATCACCAAGGGATTATACCCCCTCCCCCCCCCCCCTTTTTTTTATAAACGGGAACTTTAATTTAGTGATATAAAAAGAAACGGGAAGCCTTCCATCTCAAAAATAAAAAGAATGAAATACTGAATATAAGTAAGAATTAAATAAATACCTGTGTGATGAAAAGTAAAAGAAGACAAAGCAAAGTTCATAGGCACAAATTTTCAGGAAACAGCGAGCACGTGTTTCCCTGTTACAAGAAACCCTTTTTCCCTTTTTAAAGAAGGGAGTTTATAGATAGCTCATTTTTATCAGTCGTGTTTGTTCATCAACATGATTTCTATATATATATTATGTGAAATTTTATCAGCATTAAGCTAAAAACATTTTAACAAGAAAAATCGATAAAAGCGGATTTTTTGCAAATTTTGTAGGAACAGTATCAATGAAAGAGAGTTTTTCTTAAAAAAAATATATATATATATATATATATATATACTTTTGTTGATAAAAATAATTTTTTGAAATTTTCACAAGCGAAACTTATTATAAAAGGTTTTTTTTTTAAATTGATGTTCCCATTCGGGAGCGTTGACATTCAAAAGGCGTCAAATACGGTCAAAAAGCGTCTCAAATAAGCGAATTTTTAACGTTTCAATAAGATAACTGAAAATAAGAAGTTAGTCTCTAAATCAGAATCTTATCCCGTTAAAAGCGAAGCAAACAAACATAGGTGAACTCTTTACACCTTTGGATAAAATAGTTGAGCTCATCAAGAAAAAATACTAGAAAAGAAGCAATAAAATAACAATACATTCACTTTTTATTTTCAAGAGAGAATAGCTCGACTTATTTCACAAGCAGCAGTTTTAAATTTCCAAAAAAAAAAAAAAAAACTGTTTACTAGATAACCGACCTCCCCTCCCCTGGTATTTTGTAGTGAAAAATACTAGGCATTGCCGTAAAATGCAAAGAAATTCCGAGTCGACTGTACATCGAACACAAAATTGAATATCTATTTGATCACTGATCGTAAATACATCAAGATAATAGTGATATAAAAATATCAATAACTTCAATGTTAATTTACAGCAGCGGATTTATTATTTTTGATATATTTTACACTATTATATTATAACGTTTTTTCTTCTTTCTTTAACTTACTTTTTTCGTTTCGCATTTACTTATAAACAGTAAAAATAACATGAATAGAAAAATGAATTCTTTTAAATCGGTTTTTATCTTTGAAAGATAAGGAAGAACAAATCGATTCATTTCTAGAAGGATAATGGCAAAATAAGCTGTACTATTCAATTTTCAAAGAAATAAAAGTATAATTAACAATGTACGAGAATTCACACATTGACCTATAATACACCCAAAAGCCTTTTTCTTTAAAATAACAAATTAAATCAAAACTTTTTATATCGTTCACTTTTCTTTCATAGTCTTATATCAATGTTCATTTTGTAAATGAATTTAATTATCTATAGAAAAAATATTTAAATTTTAGATCAAAATTAGATGCGCAAGGAAGAGGCATTCTCCTCATATTTTGCATTATAAAAACTAAAACCTAAAAATTCAGCTTTTATTTACGTTTTATAATTCTCTGAATATTTTATAATCCTAGATTATTATTAATAATCTTGATCAATGACTGGGAATTGAGTAAATGTTTATCGCTACATCAATATATTTAAATAAATAAAACTGAAATTTTATACTTATAAGAAAAGACTAATAAGAAGACACTAATTCTAAAAGAAATTCCTTAAGGGTTCTCATTGCTGGGACATCTGTTCCGGTAGTTTTTAAAAACTGGTACGATTTTTTTTTTTATTTTTGGAAGTTTCAAAGCTAGAAATGTATCAAGAATGCAATATTTTGACTGCTTCATTTTGAAGCAACTAAAGTTGTTCATATAATTATTAATTTTATATAATTTAATGTAACTTATATATTTCTTGGGAACTTTCAAGTTAAATAGAATATATTATTATTTATATTGCACAGTTCCAAGGTTTTAGCACACAAACTTTTTAATTAAATATAATTTTTACTACATTTTGTTGTATGGTATAGTTGTGTATAACTTAAAGGACAATAATTTATAAAATTATAATTGGAAAAATTAATGTTCTCAACATAAATTATGACAGACCGAGTTTTCAGTATTTATACCAGTAACGTCTGTCTTCAGTAATGTACGCATTTATTCAAACTCAAATTTTACTGATGTTTATAACAATGAGATTTTTAAAATTGTTGCTACAAGAAACAAGAAACGTTTTGAATTTTAAGAACTTAGATTATTAATTTTTAGTGCATATTTGGTCCCTATTCTTGCAAGCCGAAAGACAATCAAAGAACGAAATTAAGGTATTTCTTCTATGGTGTAGAGGGAGAGAGTAACTAGAATCCCCTCTTCAACTGTCATCTATCTTAGGAGTAATGTAATGTATTAGTAAAATATATGGATAAAATATTTTTTGTTGTGAGCTGTCAATAAATAGTAAAATACTTTTATTTTCATGTCGTCTAAAATGTTAACTTAGCTCGTAGCAAGTTGATGAAAACTATGAAAAATAAAAATGAAGTACCGAAAACTTTCTTATAATATTCGCTTTTTCGACAAAGGCTTATTTTACCAGTGAAAAAAGATAAGAAAAGAAAAGTCATTTTAAAATTATTCATTTGAGTGAAAAACTCAAACAGCTCTGTGAACGAATACATTTCAAAACTGTTTTAAGGTTCATGTTTAGGCTAAGATAAAACATAAGAAAAGAAAAAATATCTGATACCAATTTAAACTCTAGCGTCGGTGACGCTAAAAGAATCGAGGGGCCCCCTAAAGGGAACAGAAATCTGAGAGGTATTTTTCTAATGAGGGTGTCTTCAAATATTTTCTGAGAGAACTTCCAATAGCTGTACATCGTAAAGCCTTTTTCTGCGAAAAAAAAAGAGGGCAGTACTTACCATGAAAGAATTAAAATGGGCATTGAAGTTTTGGAGAAATTGAAAATGATGGTTAATTTGAATTACAGAATTTTTTTTGCACGAAGATTGCTGCTCAAACAGCTGTGTTTGGATAGAAAATAACATACTTTTTGCAGGGGACAGATTCGACCTTGATCAAAATTCTCAGAAAATTTTTTCTTCTAAGACCATGTGATCAAGGGAAGGAAACACGAAGCGAACCGTCCGAGTGGTCAGAAAGATAGTGGGGGGATTTGAATGGTGGATCGTCCTTTTAATGAGTTTTGTTAGTAGGAGGTGGAGAGTAAGATGCATGAAATAAGAAAAAGAAGTAGAGGGCAAGAAAGTAAATGGACTGCGAACAGTGTGGGAATCAACTGACTGTCAGATGGTTCTTCAACTGTTATAGATAAGGCAGTTTTTGCTGGACAAGGGTGTCACTTTCTGTTCGTTTTCTTGGTAGATCAGCAGATCTATTTTTTTTCCCCCAAAATCTTTTCTTCTTCTTTTTTTTTTTTGTCACAAATGACCGGAATTTTTTGTATGCGCATTTATTATTCTCAAGTATTGAGGGGGACTTTTGACGAGTTCAAAATATTGAGGGGGACGTGTCCCCCCTGTCCCCCGTGCCAACGACGCCCGTGAACAGTTCTAGTTACCAAGGTGATAGTTGGAGCCATTCAAAGCTCCACCCTTTTTCTTTAAGTATATTCCCATTGGATGATTTCCTTTGTTTACAATGTAGTACTTTGTTTACATTGAGTCTTAGGTGCCAAATTTGGCTGTTTTTGAAAACATACGCCAACGCGACCCGGTTACCGTAATTTTACCAAAAGTCGCCAAATTTCCGATTTGGGGGGGGGGGGGGTATATCAAAGTAGTTTGATTTTAGTTCCACTAATGAAAAGTATCAGAGCACGCAGGGGCGTGCTATATATATATATATATATATATATATATATATATATATATATATATATATATATATATATATACACACATATATATATATACACACACATATATATATATATATATATATATATTTATATATATATATATATACATATATATATATACATATATATATATATATAGGAGCATAGGGGTAAATAATATGGAGGGGACCATAAAAACCATTAGTGAGGGGCCCCAAAATTTTTGTGCACTCCCCTAAGAGCAAATGCACTGATGGCATAAGAGCTTTTTTTTAGTGAGTTGCATGGACCTTATTCACTTTTTTTGCAATGGTCCCATCAGCTGTCCGTCTGCAGGTATTTTGACCGAATACGTAGTGTCAGCAGTGCTAAAAAAACTCATTTTATTTAAGGATTACTGGACTTCATGCGCATAATAAACATGCTTAGGGCTTATACATACTTATGACTGCACAAAAAATGCCAAAAAAAGGGGGAAAGTAAAAAGAGAATTCGAGTTTTCACCATGTTTCTGATGAGAAACCAAAGAGGCTTAAACCCATGAAAATACAATAGTAAAGAGAGCATTTGGTATGAAATGAATCATTCATCATTCTTTTACAACGTTTCTTAGTTAAAAAACCTCTCATTTTTAAATAGAAAGAAGAGTTTATAAGCCGCACAAAAGCAAGTGTTATTATACGCTGTAGTACCGGATTTCGGTTTGCTACAGTTCCCACAATGCACTGCAGTGACGTTTCTGACCCGCAGTGACGTCAAGCAAATACTGTCCTAGCAAAAAATAATAATTTTTATTGATTTGGGGATTGTATTATTCCCCATTTTGACTTTTCGAAGCATTCTTCAAAAATTAGAATATTCTTTCATTTCTACAAAAAAGTGAGACTAAATTCTCAGTTTACCTTTTGAAAAGATGTTCCTTGCTGGGTAATTTTGTTGGTAGGAATGGGTCAGTGGTGTAACTATGCCAAAATGAAAAAAAAAAAAAAATACAACTTGCAAAGTAGATGTAACAGATGACTATAACTCATTCAAATCTGCTACATCTACTGTACAAGCAAGAAATAATTTTTACATTTTATTTCCTCACAAATAAAAAGACCTATTCTTCCAACTATTCCACTCCTCCTGTTGTGCCATTTCTAGACTCTCCCTTGCTCTTCTCAGAATTTCTTTCACGACTAAATCATGTTCTTGACAATGTTTGTGCTTTAAATTATCACTTCATCATTAAATCATTAAATGTTACATAAGAGTTTTATCCATGAAAGGTACGGCACTTTGGCAATTTTAATATATTTATCGTTATATTGCAAAATTTCTAAAAAATTAAACATTTTGTAGTTGGTGACATCAAACAACTTCTAAACTCTAAGATTGCCATATATACTTGTAGATATTGCCAATCACTTTATGTAATTTTGCTACTGTCACCAAGGTAGAAAATAAACAAATCACCAAACCAAGAGTGTCTTTAATGGAGAAGTACCCATAAGACTTTCTTTCTCAATAATTGAAAAATTATATTTAAACACCAACATCTCACACAATGAAATTGTTCTTTTAAAGTTCACATAATTCTTTATAAAAATGCACCTACATTTTGAGCGGACAAGTCAATCAGTGTTGAAAAGTCTTGAGTTTCAAATGCATCAAATAATTTCTTTGCGTCAGCTTTCATCTTCATCTAAGACAGAAAAAATATACATAAAGCTAGTGCAGTTAAAATATATGTTATTATTTCAGTTTATTCAACCCCTGGTGTGGATCAGCAAATAGACAGGTAAACAAACAGCAGTTAAGATTAAAATAAATAACTAGGTGATGAAATGTTAGATAATTAAAATACATATAAAATGAATGATTTTTTTTCTCCACAGATAAGAGACTTGTGTTTTAAGTATTTTTGTGACCAGATAAGCTGTTCTGCCCTTGGAATCCCCTAACTAGCTTCCCACATTTCCCGGCTACCTTTGTTCAAATTAGGGATGCACCGATTGCCAAATACTGAACATTCGGTTAAATTTCTAACGAAATGTTCGGCTGAGTACTGAATATTCAGGATGAATTTGATTGAGAAATTGGCCACCTTGATCCATTGCCATCAAATTTTAATACCAATGTCTGCACAAAGAATGCTTTCCCTTTGCATGCATAAACAAAGAGTAGGGAAAATTCAATTTGGATCTGTTAAGCAAGTGTTACTGAAATAAAATTAATCATGCTAAAAATGTTTTGCCAATCATGCCAATTTCCCTAATTTTCAAAATACCCACATTCCAAGAAACGCTATCAGCTCTAAAAGTTACTTCTTGGCCAATGATTGATACAAAAGACTGAGAGGGGGGATACAATATAAATTAATTTGAGGTCATTACAGGTAAGAGTTTAAATACAAGTCTGAAAAAGCTGCAAGACCTAGTGGAAAATGACATTTTTTTTCCCACGGATGAAGATAATAAGAAACTGTTTTGAGCGTTTTAGTGATCAGTTATGTTTATGATCAAGTTAAGTTTATGCTCAATGTTTTTGCACAAGATGATATTAACTCGATCAAGAACTGATAACTTCTAAAAAAGAAAGCAAAATAAGGGCTCTGGAATTTTCTAATCTTCAATGAAGGTTTTTTATGCAAATTAATTACTAATTGATTTCGCAAACAAAGCGTATATTAAGATATATGCGCTTATAGACAATGAGGTTGTTGACCTCTTACAATGATAACTTAAAAGACATAATATTAATGAGTAAAGACAACTTTTAAAACCGAGTCTTATCAAAAAATTGTTCCATCAAAAACTTCAGAGGATAGTTCAATTCAACAAAAAATAAATATCTTAAGATGATCGATGTATATATTGAAAACATAAAATACTGCCGAAACAGATCATTTTTTCACAATCATAACTCACTGTTAAAAGATAAGTGGTCGTCGTAAAATACAGATACAAAAAGTTAAAAAATTAAAATCAAACAGTATTAATATTATTTAAAAATTCTTTCAACTACATCGCGGCGCGCGCGGAGAAACTGAGTGAGTTAAATTTGAAATTTTTCATGTTGCCACAACAGAAAAATCAGATCGTGAAAATCCAACGCCATCCGACTCTGTTGCTATCACGTGACATTCCAATAGACTATTTTTAGTGCGACGTAATGAGAGTGCTATCCAAGTTGGACAAGAAATGGAGAATGGAAAGTAACTATAGATAGCGCTATAAATCCGACAAAAACGAAACCTGCTTTCTTTAATCGTTTTTAGTGATATTCTTGCCTTGTTTTCATATTTTCTGCCTGGTTTGTGTGGATGTGGTTATTCTTGATGCACTAATGATCCATAAACTGAAGATTTATTGGTTTTCTTTTTACATTTTGATTTGCAGTATTGGTATTTGTCGCACCATTCTTTGACTCTTTACTACTATCATTTCATATCTTTTTCCATTTCTATTTTTAATTTTGATCTATTTTTGTATTCTACCTTCTTTTTGTCACTGTAGGCGTTTTATTATTATTTGCACTGATTGATCTATTTGTTTTCGTGCCGATAAAAACCATCTTTCCTTTAAAAATGTAACTAGAACATACTTTATCATAGCATATTGAAGTAATTTAGCAATAATATGTACTACTCAGGGTCAGTTTCTCGCTTTGGTTCACGTTGCAAAATATTTTCGTATCTCACTGTCACACTTGGATGACTAGGATGCACGTAAGTAGTATGAGTGACAAGACAAGTTTTCTTATGATGCCTTTCTCAGATTTATCAGAAAGATTAACGGTTAAACAAGAGTTTCTACAAATAGCAGCTTGAGAACTTTTCATTTTCGTTCAATAAGTTACAATACACGAATGTCATTTTCCCCCCTTTATTTAAAAGTTTAACATACGGAGCAACGGGCAATGCCATCATTTCCTATTTAGATTACGAGTCGATTAAGTCGAATGACTTGAGACGTTAAATTGGACAACATATGAGTTTGATCGAATTAGTTGTGCTTTACATTAACTGATAGGAATTGACCTAGGACATCATATGAGACTGCTATACCTCAATGTTCAACTGTATCGTGTTGTACATTCATGCTAGAGTTGGCCCAACAGGGTGCTTAAACCTCCATTCATTTGAAATTTTTCCAGTAATAAATGTTCATTTTATTTTCATTTTGTAATCAATGTTGCCATCAACTGTAAAATTTTGTTTCATTCTGACTGCACCTTGATGTCACATTTTGTGTAGCCAACAGTGTGTATAATATTACCAATAATGGAAGTCACTATTTAGCCAATATTGGCTTAAGATCGGCATGCAATAATGGCTGAAAAGTGTGATTGCAATATTGGCTAATATTGCTAAAATGTATCCCCTCCGTGGTTCAGCCAATATTGTGAGCCACTATTTAGCCAGCATAACGCCAATATTGGCCTTAGATTGGCATGCAATAATGGCACAAGATTGAAATAGCAATGTTGGCCAATATTGTTAAAATGTATCCCCTACGAGCTTCAGCCAATATTGGGTGAAAATTGTACTCCAACGAACAGCCAACCAAGTACAATATTGCGCCAAGATTCAATGCTACTTGGGGAGTTCGGTATCTCATTTTAGACACAATTTCAAAAGACCTTTTTTTTGAAAGCGAAATTTCAGGCTATATTTGATAGTAACACAAGGGAAAGGGTTTGGTTTGCGCGGTGCTCCCGTGTAAATTTTCGAAGCCTCTTAAAAACGCATTTGCGACTGTCCCCAGAAAATTTTGTTGTTGAAGTTTTAAAAACGCAATTTTGGGATACATGTTGGAGATGTTAGGGGAAGAGGGTTGCTCTAACTCGGAAATTGTAAGACCTAGGTTAGATGACGCTGGGGGTGAAGAGAAGGTTCGGGGCGGGAGCAGATACAGGATTTCGTTTTTTGGGGGGAGGGAGGCATGCTCCAAGCATGCTCAATTGTAGTCTTACGTACTACAATTTTCTTGTTGAATTGTATTATAACCTGCTCCTGCTCTAGACCACTGTTCACAAAGGCGTTTCACTAAGAGGTGGGGTGATGTGGAGAATAGCCAACACAATACATAAATACTACGAAAATCTAATAAAAAATAAATGTTTTATGAACATAATAAATTTATATATTGATTACAGGGGTGATACTGGAATCAAAAAAGATTTCTGAAGACAGTGAAATTTTCTGAAACTACACGGAAACTCAAGCCCCCCCCCCCTCCCGTAAAAACTCTTCAAATATGCTTACAAAAATCATCGAAATCATCGATAAAAATCATTTGAAAAGTTTTGTTTTAAAATAATTATTCAGTTTTAGAATCGTGTTGCAAGACCAACATTTTTGGAAACGACAACCCAAAGTTTTCGGAAATTTTGAATCTCAAGAACCCTGGTTGATTAGATATTTGCATAATACTCGGCACATATCCATCTTTGATTATAAATAAGCATGACACTCGACACATTCATCTTGTATGCCAAAAATATTATTAAAGCATCACTTAAAATAATAGTAAAAATGCGGCGAAAATCGAATTAAAAATTAAATATTTTATGAATATAATTCGGACTTGAAAAATACTTACCGTCTGATTCTTTCTCAACTGTAGGAAAATCGGAGGTGGATGAAGACGTCGCAGTCTCAGAGTCTGATCCAGATATGTTTCCATCGGTTTTGGGTTCATCAGTTTCTTTTTTCAACTTTCCAAAAAAAAAAATTAAAAATTAATTTGAATTTTGATATCTTGAATTCAAATTATGTTTTTCGCAATCATGAGTGCGTGTGTGGGGGGGGGGGATATGTGTGTTTGTGTGTATGGGATATGTGTGTGTAGGCATGTGTGTTTGTGTCTGTGTGCAGGCAAGAAAGTGTGGGTAGTTTTGTGTGTGTGTAGGTTTTTGTGTGTGTATAATGTGTAAGTGTCTGTATGTGTGTAGGTGGTATGTGTATGTCTGTGTAGGCATGTGTGTTTGTGTCTGTGTGCTGGCATAAGTGTGTGAGTAGTTGTGTGTATGAATGTGTGTGTGGGGGTTATGTGTATGTGTGTGTAGGCATGAATGTGTGGATAGTTGTGTGTATGTGTGTGTGTATGTTTTTGTGTGTGTGTATGTATAGGTGTCTGTATGTATGCGTGTGTGTATGTGTATGTGTGTGTAGGTGTATCTGTGTGTGTGTGTGTAGTTGTGTACGTATGCGCGTGTGTGTAGGACATGGATGCAACCTGGAGACGGCTTTCGCTATAGGTGCAGCATCGTGAGAAGCCCGCCTGTCCACGGTGATGGTGCAGAGGGTGGCGGTGGGAAAATAAAATGATAGGACATCAAAAACAGTCAAATGAAAGCAATAAGCAATCGTGATTGCTCAAAAAAAAGACAGTGCTTTGTCACCCGAACGCTTCATTGTTTTTGTTACAAGTCAGGAGTTCTCAAAGTCGGTGCCTCAAGGAGGGGCGAGAGGGGTGCCGCCAGCTGACCATATTTTCAATATGCGTGAAAATAGAAGTAAAATAGGGTGCCATGAAAAAATTGTAACTCGTCAAAGGATGCCGCGAGTCGGAAAAGTTTGGAAACCCTTGTTATATGTAGTTTTTTTCTAATAAACGAGGCTTTTTACAACAGGGTTTCCGTCTAATACGGTGGGCTAGAAAACGGGAACCTTCGTATACTGAGGTTTTGCGTTAACACTATACTCAAATTTTGTATTTCTTACACGATTCAAAATCAAAAACATTGATTTAAACTAATTAACTATTTACAGCACATTTAAAATAAACTCAGCACGACCAAAATCGAATCTATCTAAAAATGACAACCGAAAGGAATAAAAATCTACAGAAACTTTACATAAAAAAACATCTACACACTCAAATGTTTCATTGATTAAAGCTATGCTTACAGCTCTGGACATAGTTTTGCAATAACTATCGTCGATTTAATTTGTTACATGAAAAGCGATCGGCGTCAGACACTCCTTTTTGTTACTTTTCATTGTACTGGCTCCTGAAGACAGCGCCGCAGACTAACTGTCTCAAGAAAAGCTATTTTACTATCTACATCTTTCAAAACCAGGGTTGGCTTTCTGCCATCAGAAACTGGTTATAATCGGTAAAATCCGGAAGAAACTGGCAAAAACTAAAAAGCATCTTTATTAATTTAAGTAATTACAAAATGTTATTTGTTTAAGTAAACTAAAAAATGTAATTCTATTTCATCATTATAAAAAATAAAACTCATTGCCCTTGATTTAGTTTGATCAGAAAGAGAACTGTTTAACTGCAGATGCTTGTAACATTTGTATTAATCTAAAGGACGAGAATCTTAAGGGCACTTAAGAAAAAGAAGTGACATACAGATTTAAACAGGCAGTTACTGGTTGTTATTTGCTAGCTTATACGTGTCATCTAAAATGCTTGGGATTAAAATTATCATTTGCTCAAGAAGAAAATGCCAGAATTGTACTTGCCGATAGTAACCTCGATTTTATACCTAATATCACAGCTTCACAAAACAAATTGACCCTATTTCCCAACTTATTTTTCCAGTCAAATTTTAAAACCACCCCAGTTACTACATAGTAGATCATTTTATTTAAAAAATATATACAATTGATGAAAGTTTCATGAATCTTTGCTGTATCCTTGATGGCATTGCCATCTAGTTCTTCTGTTGCGAGAGTATTCTGTTATTTCTCCTCTATTCATATTAAATTAAGAAATCCTTTATATTTTGGATTCACCTTTTCTTAGAGACAGCTGCAGAGGGCAAAAAACATAATTTTTGATTTTTAATGATATTGTAATTAAATTGTGCTTTGGGGGGGGGGGGGGGGGGCTAACATTTCATTATTTTCCTGTGCTAAATTCCTATTGGGTATCAAAGATTTCTTTTATGTTATTTTTTGAGTTTTTGCCAGTTTCTGCCACAAATGTGGCAGAAAGGGGTTTTTGCCATGCCGGTTTTAACCGGTTTCTACCAGTGGTTTTAACCACCTCGGCAGAAACTTGCCAACTCTGTTCAAAACACATATAAATAGAAAACTGACAGCTAATATCCTCCCCCCCCCCCCAAAAAAAAAGGATTCAAAAATTACTCAGTTTGTTATGGTTTCAATTAGAGACGTACCGAGTAGCACTTTGGCCGAGTAGCCGAGTGCCGAGTACTCGGCCTTCCATTACTCGGCCGAGTTACCAAGTACCAATTATGTTTTAAAAAGAACCACCGACACACATGTGATGAATTTTGAACTTATTGGAATAGTTGTACAGATCTCCATGTCCATCTGCTGAAATTTAATTATACATTATTTAAAAAATTTTGTTTATATATATATATATATATATATATATATATATATATATATATATATATATATATATATATATATATATATTGACAAAAATTTTACAAAAAAATTATTTTTAAAATTAAAAATAAATATAAAAGGCATGATTAATCAAGTTGGAATTAAAACAAATTATACCAATCTATTATAGTCCTTGTCCGCCAAAAAAAGAAATAATTTTTAAAAGCAAATAAAACAAATGTGCAGGAACACTGCAGACTCGTGTTTCTGCATTACACGGAACGTCTTTTTCAGTGCATAAAATGTGAGCTAAAGAATGAAAAGATATTCGACAAAAGAATCCGACTTTTGTCGGATGCCTTTAAACGAGCTCACATTTTGTGCATTGAAAAAGGAATTACTTGTAATGCCAAAACACGTGTCTGCACTGTGCTTTTAACGTTGTTTTATTTCCTTTTATTTTTTAAGCAAAGGTATTTTTATATTTCTTATAACTAATTTTTGTTTGTAGCAAAAATCCATTTTTAATATAAAAATTCCATTTTCTATACTTACTTTTTTGTACAATTTTTAATAAATAAGTTTTATTAACTTTAGGGACATTAAAATAAAGATTTATTCCATTGAAGCATTACAAACTTCATTATTCTCAAAATTTAAATTTGACTTGTAAATGATTGCAGAATATTACATGTGATTGAGGTTTTTTATAAATTTTAACATCTGTCTTGGACAATATTCAATTTTTTGCAACTACTCGGTATTGGCCGAGTATCTGATCAAAATTTGGCCGAGTACCGAGTAGTTACCGAGTACTCGGTACGTGTCTAGTTTCAATCAAGCTTTTTTTTTTTTCAAGCAGTCATTTTTAACCGACTTCAAAAAGGAGGCGGTTATCAATTCATACCGTATGTATGTTTTTTTTTTTTTGTTTGTCCACTCTTAGCGTCTCACCTAGTGAACCGATTTTGATGATTCTTTTTTTAATGGATAGGGGATGGCTCAACTTAGGTCCCATTACTTTGTTTGACCATATTTGTTCTTTAGAAAAAAAGTTATGGGCAAAAAACAGTAAATTTTATGCAATTTTTTTATTAAATGATTAAAATGATATTGTAGCGAAGTTCGCACTTTTCATCCGTGGATAACGGTGGCTCAGTGGTAGAATTCTCGCCTCCCACACAAGCGACCCGGGTTCAAATCTCGACTAGAACAAAGTGAATTTTACTAAAATTTCGTTTCTACTGTTTCCCGTATTTTCTCGAATCTTCTATTAATTTCTGTATCTTTCCAAGTCTGAAAAGTTCCAGCACTTTCTCAAGTTGTATATAAGGAGATGTAACGTTTATTCGTGGTTCTGAATAAAGATCTCGAGTTGAGACTAACGAGTATTCGCTTCATTTGGCTTTCACATTGTCTTCGCTATCTTCATCTACGCGACAAAATGAAATTCATTGTTATAAAAGTTTGGTGCCATATAACAGTAACATTAATAGTAATTGTAATGATAATTTTGAATGAAGGCTTCTCTGAAGCAAGCATCAAATTTCTTCAAGGGATACTTCGATAATGGGGAATCTGGCGTATTTTAGTAACCCTGCTGATTTATAGTAACCCTATGTGAATTATCAAAATCTTCCTGTCTTCAGTGCTATTGCTCCATAGTAGGGGTAAACCTAACCTGGAAGCGAGGTGATGCAGTGATTAGGATCTGCTTAGCCTTCACAATGCTACCATTAGGTTTGACTCAACTACTCTGTAGTATTTTTATCGTTATCACCTATGCCGATAACAGATGATCGGGGCTAAGTAATAAGAAAATACAGGATTGCATCATGAGCAACTTAGATGCTGTGGAATGTAAATTAGTTAGGAAAAACATAATACTTAAATGGTTATAATTAAATTAACTACACATGATTTCCAGAGAGGAACAAAGATAAGTTTTTAGTGCCAATCGCTTAAAGTTTAACGCGTGCCAATAGTTTTTTTTTTTTTTTTTTTTTTATATGGAGCATTTTTAAGAAAAAAATGTGAAGTTTCGTGATGGTAACTTCTTATTATCTGAAATACCTACATTTACACTAAAAAGAATGAAATAAAAAAAATTTGAAAAAAAAATAGAACCGACTTCAAAATTGCTCTAAAAAGTGAAAAATAATTTTATTCTTTAAACACCATCGATAATGCTTTTAAACATAATTTTTGAAGTTGGCGCAAAAACGATAAATAAAATCATTCACAGTCATAACTCAAATACAACTATAAATTTAACCAGGACCAGTTTCTTCACTATCACATACATTATGCATTGATGACAGCATATTTGAATAGCGATATAAATGTTTCGTTCGTAACTTTGAATGCTTTTCTGAAAAAAAATATGAACGAAGCATGGTTACACTGGATTTTAGGTTTTGTTTTTGCGCCAACTTCAAAAATTATGTTAAAAAGCATTATCTCGATGGTGTTTAAAGAATAAAATTATTTTTCACTTTTTAGAGCAATTTTGAAGTCGGTTCTATTTTTTTTTTTTTTTTCAAATTTTTTTTATTACTTACTCAAATGCAATGAACCTTCCTTATAACATACTACAAAGTATTGTAACAGATTAGGATGGGGAGGGGGAGTGGAGAGGGTCACAACCTCCCTCCTTGTGTCCACCCACGGGCGGGTACAAAAATAATTTTGTTTGGGGGGGGGCAAAAAATGGAAACGCTTCCCCCCCCGTAATTTGAATTTCATAGCGAAGTTTTCAAGACTTTTTTCACATGTGTTTTTTTTTTCTTTTCTTTTCTTTTTTTTTCAAGCTCTTTTAAGGACACTTAATATACTTTTAAACACATAAATACTGTGAACTTTTCTACTTTGAATGTGGAAATAAAATATCTTTAGCATTTTAAGCCAATTAAACAATAAACGCTATATAATTTCACCGAGATGATGTAAAATGAGCGGTTTGCATTAGGCATTAGGAACATTTTCATTATGATTATGGCACGAGGACAAGGTTGTTAAATAAACTCTTACCTCATTTGAGTTTTTAAATAGATTTAATATTTTAATTATAAAATATTATGTAGATTAGAAAATTATAACTTTATAACATATAGATTTTGTAGAAGAGTTCGGAAGCTACTTCTTTGTGAAGCTATTTAAATGCAGTTGCCGAACACTATAGCATGTAGTGTAGTGTTCTTAAACACTACACTACATGCCTTTTCAATTAATATAATGGTTTTGCCAAGAAAATAAAATGTGACTTACTTCATTTTGCATTTTTTATATGCTGGAAAAAAAAAACTCATTTCTCAAATAGCTTTCTGGATTGAAATGACTTTTCTAGGCACATTTTAAAGCATTTTTTAAAAAAAATATCAATTACTAATTCCATCAAAGAAGAATTAATAGCAAAATAGCGGTATTACGTTCCTTTGAGTTCGAAACTAGTAAGTTGAATTGCCGCTCTGGTCTCTGACTGTTTTGCCACTCTGATCTCAGAAATTTAAATAAGATATCTGCCTTTTGTGTTCCTTTTAAATAACTGTAAAACATTTCTTCATGTTATGTAGAGAAGTCAATAAAAAAAAATAAATAAAATGAAATAGTTAAATTTATTTTTCCTTTTGGGGGTGTCCGAGCCTCTCGGCCCCCCTAAAATCCGCTACTGTATCCACCCTTTCATGTAATGTCCCAAAAAACAGAATTCAAATATATTGAATTTTATTGAGGTTTCGATCAAGTTTTTTTTAAATTTTTTCTAGCATTCAAATACTGTTGCGGGTTTAAGGGGGAGGAGTAATGACCCCCCCCCCCACTATTTTCTTCTGGACGAAACTTCTTGCTAATTGACTGAAAAGAGAAGAAAAAGTCTTTTTTTTAATCATGTTTTTACTACTTTCGTGATCTTATTTTCGTTTTGCTCAAAAATTTTCTATAACTAAAAGAGAAGCGCGATGCATCCAAAGTAACGATACAGCGGGACTTTTACCTCCCCTAGGAAACCCAGCCTTAGGTGGGGTTTGGTCTTTGGGGGACCAGGCCCGTCCCTATAAAGGTCCCAAGCCCGGGTAAATGGGGAGGGTTTTGCGACGGTGTAGCATCCACCCATGTAAAACTACCACTCTTTACTTACGCTTGAGCAGATCTGTATATGCCCAGTGACTATCGAGTGGAACAGTGAGTAGGCAATGGGTGCCACCGGAGCCAGGTCTGTACCTGGGTCCACGGTGCCTAGAGTCGTAAGTGGTTGGATTTCGTTCCCGTGAGGGTCTGGGGGGCCCCGGCCGAAAGGTCAGTACTCTGAAAGCCCCAGTTGGCAGTAGCAGAACGGGGTTCCCTTTTGTGTACCTCCCCTAGGAGTCAAAAGTTTTATTATTATTATATTTTATTTTACTTATGTTTTTCAAATTTTAACGAAGTTAAAATATGTTTTTAATCTACTTTTCGAGATGTTTTTTTAAAAACATTTATTATTTCTTAAAAATATGGCTAAAAACAATAAATTAATTATTTCAACATACAGGATGAATTAGACTTAATCTGCCAACCGAAAGAGGGTGTTGGAAGAGCTCAAGTGGAGTATATAGCCACCCATTATAGGGTCTAATTCGTAACCGTAACTGAGTTACGGTAAAATTGAAGAAAATTGAGCCAAAAATCAAATTTCTGTGATTAAGATCGATTTTTGAAATTCCTGCGGTAATTCTACCAACAAAATACGAACATTTTCAAAAATTGCAGACAAAATCCTATAAAATGAAACAAGTTTCATTGAGTTTGTTGCTCTTTCAGCAAGTCACAAGCCATAAGCTTTGAAACTTCGAAGTATACTCAAAGTTGAGTTGGAACCAAAATCTGTAAACAGCATTTTCAAAAACAATCGTTTGAGCTACAACTGGTCAAATCTACTAAAAACTGGTTCGCCCTACTAGCTTTCAAATGATATTATAGTAAATCTTGGAGTTCAAGTTCGGCAGAAATTAAAGCTTTTGTTTGAAAGTGTTTGAAAGATTAAAATCAGCGTTTCATTGGCACACTTGAGGCGGTGTGTTCGACTCCCACCCTCGCTCCGGTTGTACCTTCCATTCTTTGTGAGGTAAATTCTTTCATATGTTGTTTATATGTGTAGTAAAAATGTATCATGCGTAAGGGAGGCAAGGCACTCAGATTGTCCTCATCAAAATAAACCTGTGCAATTAAGCACCAAAAGAAAGAAAGAAAATCAGTATTTGCCGAAAAAAATAAAAAAAGGAGACAAGTAAAAGTAACACAGCCCCTTTAAGTACAAAATCCTTGTCCAGATTTCTACCTCCATTTGTTTTTTGAAGAAAACACAATTTTTATGTATAAATATTAGAAGATGAAGACGTTTATCAAAATATGACTGGACGTCGGGGAAACTCGCTCTACCGCTCTTTTGAATTCTGGGTTCGTTTCATGTCGCAAAAACTTTTAATCGCGGGTAAAATAATTTATGTTAAATTAAAGACCATAAAATTACCTTTAAAAATGCATTTTTATTTCACTTCCTTTTACAAAAAAGGAAGTATTGTATTCGCGAAAAAATTTTCTCTCAAAAATCGGCCTTAATTTCCATTTTGCTCACCCCCGAATGAATGTTGAGGTTTTTTTTTCAACCCGACCACACGCGGGTATATGCCTGGTAACGTATCTTATTATTACAACTCTTATTATTAGTCTATGTATGGAAATGATCGGAAATATTATCTCAATGATTTAAAATTTTTAACTGTTGCCATCTTATGTTTGTTAACAAATAAAATATTTGTAATTAATTCAAGCAAGGCTTTTAAAATAACTTTCAATTTTCGCTCTTTGCTTTGCTTTTGCAATAATTCAGACATTGGGATGGTCGTCAAGTTTTTGCATGTGTAATTTTGTTTTTGTTGCGAATATTGCTTCCTCGTCCAGCATGGGGAGGGATCAGAAAAAAAAAAAGGAAAATATAGAAGAAAGTTTCGTGATGGCAACAACATACTAGTTTTTCCATTGTGAGTGCCATATCTCAATAAGTAATGCTACGTTCTGGATGTAATTTGGAATAAATGTGAATCCATATGTAAACAGGCGTTGGTTAAATTTTGGCGCCAATCGCTCCATGGGGGGGGGGGGCTGATTTTTTTTTGTGTGTGTGAGTAAAATTAGCTTTATAATTGCAACAATAAGAAAATAAATCGTAATTCGCAACTCCAGCGCTCGAATACGCTACCTTGCGGTGATTTATAAAACTGCCGGAAAACTAAAACATTGCCACGTTGCGTTCCATGTGTGTCTGTTGACGTAAACGCAGTCAGTTTGTTCTGAGTATTTATTAACGCAATCGATGTGTGTTAGTTCGATTTCTGTAGCTTTCAGCTGCAGAAGTTGTTTCGTCCCTTAGTAGTATTCTCGAGCTTCTCAGAATAATGTTAGCTTTCCTTATTTCCTTCTAAAATGTGAGTTAATTGAGAAATGGTTAAAGCGAAAACTATGGATTAACAAACTTGGATAACGTTATACAAGGTAAAAATTTTTATTGTTTTGTATGAATTTGTAAGAATATGGGTTTTTTTAAAATCTTAAATTAATTTAACTAACCATATTTTATAGCAGCATTCAGTTGGAATGGACGGTATGCAAAATATTTTCTTGAATATATTATCGTAGAACAAAATGAAAAATGTTTAACCGAGAAAATTTACTTTATTCATTTTATTCTCAGCTGAAACGTTTCGCCAAATTTGTTTAGGGTTATAGTTTTAGTATTGTGCGAGCAAAGTAACCTTGGCGAGATTTCGCGTTTTTAGTTAAACCATTTTTAATTTTTATCATGAGTGGAATAAAATGGTAGTAAGATTACAGAATTCGATAAGTAAAAAGAAATAATGGTCAATCATCTGAAAAGAAAACTACTACCATATATCCGTGAGAATTTTCAGAAATTAGAAACATCGAAACAAAAAAATTTTAAATTAACCGATTCGGGAATAATTTGAGAGAAATAACTCAGCTACAAATGCAAAACAATAAGCGGTAGCCAAGCAAGGCAAAGAAGTATCATCTTCTTTTGATAATAATTTGTAATGTCATATTACATTTTCTAGCATTAATTGTTATTTTTGTCAGGCCACAATTATTATTTAGTTTTATCAAGAATTTATAAATATCGAATTCAACATCGTGGAAAAGGCTGCTTAAAACTACGAACTACGTAGTTTGTATTAATATTTGACGTTTAGTAATGCTTCTTGAACTTTCATTTCTTTCTACGTGGGCCAGAATATCAATAAGACTTTGAAAATTAATTTAAAAAGAATAAAGCGAAAAAATCATGCATACGAACTAAATTTACTAGGCTTATTAGCATTTTCTTCGTTACCACTTGCGTTTGTTTTAGTTTTTTCATCCGCCATTAGACAGTGACTGCAGTGCCCCCTATAGTTCGTTGGAGTTGCGAATAGACTGTCGTCTGCGTATTTCGCGTGATTTTAATTGTTGGAAAATGACCAGAAAATCGCGATGATTTAAACTTTTTAACTGTTGCCATCTTATGTTTGTTAACAAACAAATGATTGTAATTATTTTAAGCAAGGCTTTTAAAATCATTTTCAATTTTCATTCTTTGCTTTGCTTTTGAGATAAATCGGGAACTGGGATGGTCGTCAAGTTTTGGCGTGTGTAATTTTGTTTTTGTTGGGAATATTGCTACCTCGTCAAGCATGGGAAGGGATCAGAATTATAAGAAACTAGAGGACCCGGCAGACGTTCTGTTCAAACTTTGTAAATTGAAAAGTTAAAAAAATTCGAAAAACAATCAAGTGTTTAAACCGTTTTGCTGAAAAAAAAATGAGTAAAAAGAAAATGTTTTAAGCTGCTTGGTGTCAGAATGCGTTATTATTATAACTTGATTTATCTAATGCCCACTGAGCAGTTGTTTTATTCACTATTTTTTCTCCTGTACTTGATTGTTTGTTCCTTCAACCATACTCAAAGGATAAAAAACGTCCTCAGATATTAAATGTAAAAAGCTAACTATCCATCTAGAACAAATGGGAAGTCCTGCTGCAACATTCTCCATATGAAAAAGAATAAAAACATTCGAAAGGATATCGTTTAAAAAAATGATAAAGGTAAAAAAACAGTTCTCTGAATAAGCGAAAATCACTCATCCTCCCCCCAATCTTCCCGATGTAAAATAAACACATTCTTCAACTAAAATGACTAAAAACTCTTTAAAATCAAAAACCAATTCTTTGCAATTTGAAATATTTCGCCAAAAGCACCAAAAATACAATAAATTACATTAACAGTAGCTTTAAAATGTAAAAAAAATGATCACACAACTCTATTGTTTATAGCCAAAGTCGCCAAGCCACCACGTTACTGTAATTCAGCCAATCAGTGAGCGAAGCCAACTCCGACCGATTTAGCAGTTCGATCTTTTGAACGAAAACTTTTAAACTTCATATGCCTAATTTGTTCTTTTCACCAAAGATAAAGATCTTTCACTGCAATGATCTTTTGTGTACAGAACTACCCTCTTGTAAATTATCTGGACGAAAATAAAATTTGTTTCGTTTTAAATTCCAATATCTTTTTCTTTTATATTGTACTGATTAGTTACATTATCCTTAAAGTATTCTTGACATTGGTGCCAAAACTCAGATGAATTTCATCCGAGAAACAAATGTTGCTAGGTACAGTACTTTCTGATCCTGTGGTTAGGAAAACCTAAAGCACCGATCCGGTCACATGGTTCAACTACGACAACAGAACACACGTTTTGCGTGAACCTTCCAGTACTTTACTTTAAAATATATCACAGGACCTAAAATCGTTGCTTTCACGAAATGTGTGTGTGTGAAAAGGCTTCTATCTCTAAATCTCTCTACGTTTTATCTATTCCCAATTGACATATCAAAGTAGGAAATTTCATTACAAAAAGCAGAGCTGGCTTTCTTATTGTCCTTTGGCAACAGGTTAAATATTTATTTCAGTTCTCGCTCAACAATAGGTTAAAATAAATATTAATCATTTGGGAGATATAACCATCCAATGTTTAAATTAATTAATTAACAAAAACGTTTCCGTTCCGATCCATCGCGCTTCAAAACCATGCTTGCCAAAACTTAATTACACACAAAAAACTTGATCAAAATCGGTCCAGTCGTTTAAAAGCCTTATGGTGACAAACGTCCGCACAGAAGATTTTTATATATTAAGACTAGAGGACCCGACAGACGTTGTTCTGTTCAAACTTTGTAAATTGAAAAGTTGAAAAATTTCAATATATTATCCAGTGTTTGAACCTTTCTGTTGAAAAAAATTAGTTAAAAGAAAATGTTTTAAGCTGTTTGGTGTCAGAATGCGTATATTTATTACAACTTGATTTATCTAATGCCTACTGAGCAGTTGTTTTATTGAACATTTTTTTCTCGCGTACTTTAGGGAACATTTATAGGCCACCCAACTTAAGCCAGGGTCAAGATGAACAGTTGTTTAGTATTATTAGTGACATTTCAAGCAAGGGGTCAGTCATTATAATCGGAGATTTTAATTTTCCAGGAATTGATTGGAATAATTTTTACCATAGTAATAGCAGAGATGAGGAATTTTTGAAAGTAATTGGTGACTGTTTTTTAGATCAAATTGTAACTCAGGGTACTCGACAGGACGTGATTTTGGATCTAGTTTTCTGCGATATGGATGGTTCTGTTCAGGGGTTATGTGTAGGGGAACACATTGGAGACAGTGACCACAACAGCATTAGGTTTGGGATTAAATTTGATACGCACAAAGTAGAGAATTTTAGGTTTGTTCAAAATTTCAGAAATACTGATTTTGTGGCACTTAGGCAGAGTTTGAAAGCAGTTTTTTCTTCTGGATTGGACAATAGCGATGTGAATCTTCAGTGGGCAGAGTTTAAGGAAAAGCTAGCGAAAACGGTTGGGGATCATGTTTCTTTTAGGAGAAAGGGTGTCAACACTAAAATTTGGCCAATGTGGTTCTCCAGGGAAACTAAAGACGCTCTAAATTACAAGCAAGCTGCTTTTCATAGGTTTAGAGAAACTGGTTACAGTGCAGATAGGCTCCAATAGTAAGGCAAGGCGTAAATTTAAGTATTTGGTACGGATTCAGAAAAGAGAGTTGGAGCAAAGACTGGCAGATAACATAAACAGGAATCCCAAGAGGTTTTTTGCATACGCTAATTCGGGGAGAGTTCGAAATAGTCATATTGGGCCACTGGTTGATGAGCACGGAATTTTAATTCAGGACGATAGTGATATTGCTAATGTTCTTAATAATTTTTTTCGAGTGTTTTTAACGATAACTGTATCTCAACAGTTGACACCAACAAGACACAAACTATAGTACAGCTTGAGGACTTTGTATTTTCCAGGGATGATGTTTTACTTCATTTGAAAAAAATTAAAGAGACTAAGGCTCCGGGACCTGATAATATTTATCCAAAAATTTTAGTTGAATGTGCGGAGGAATTAGCAGATGTAATCGTAAATATTTTCAATGCTTCTTATAACTCGGGGACAGTGCCAGAGGACTGGAAGCTGGCTAACATTATACACCGCTCTTCAAGAAAGGGTCTAAAGGGAGTGCGGGAAATTATAGACCTGTGAGTCTAACTTCGGTGGTTTGCAAAATTTTTGAGACATTGATAAAAATTAAGATAGTAAATTTGCTAGAGACTAATAATCTATTTACTAGTTTTCAGTACGGTTTCAGGAAAGGTAAATCTTGTGCAACTAATTTATTACATTTCTATGACAAAGTTACCATGGCTTTGGACAATAAGAAGCCTGTAGATGTTGTTTACATTGATTTTTAAAAAGCTTTCGATAAGGTACCGCATGTTGCTCTACTTAACAAATTAGCTGATATAGGAATAGGAGGGAAAACTTTCATTTGGGTAAAAAACTGGCTGACCGGAAGGAAACAAAGGGTAGTTGTAAGGGGAAATTATTCTAATTGGAGTGAGGTTTTAAGCGGGGTTCCTCAAGGATCAGTGTTAGGGCCTGTTTTGTTCATTGTTTTTATGAACGATATTCACGAAAATATTTCTGGGAACATGAATTGTTTTGCTGATGATGTCAAAGTTATGGGGACTGTAGAAAATGAAGAACAAGCAAAACAGCTGCAAGAGGATCTAGATCATATTACGGAGTGGGCTGATAAATGGGGTATGGCGGGACCACCGTGACAAAAATGCGCGCTTTCTTCGGTCCTTCCGGGCCTGGAACAACTGAGAAAGACCTAGGTGGCGCTACAGTCTAAGCGATTGAGATTCAAATCAACAATCCAATGTTTTGCTTTACGTTTTCCAACGACCGTTACTGAAAATGTTTGACCTTTCACCTTTCTGTAAGCAATGAATTGATGATTAACTGAAATAAAGGTAAGTGATCTGAAATGTTACTTCAAATGATTTAGTAACCTTTATTAAGGTTATGTTTTAATGTTTGCGTAAGACAGTTGTTTCACACTTCTTACAGGTTGAATTTGTTGTTAGTCTCTCTATTGCTTTTTTAAAGGAATCCTTCCGATCTTTTAACTTCAGCTTTGCACTTGCATTAAAGATTAGTAAAAACGTTCAGATTATCATTGTTTTTATTAAGTTAAAAAATCTGTGCAACGATTTAAAAGGAAAGTTAAGAATTCGATTGCTGAACCTCAGACAGCATATTGCAAGTTATATAGTGTCTTCAATTTACAATCTAGTGCTATACCTACAACATCAAATATCTTTCAGTTTTACATGAACAACTTTAATGTTAATTACTTTCTAAAATGCCATCTTTCTAGAATGGATAAACAAGTGAATAAAAGTAATTTCATAAGTTTAAAATATTGAATTGGTATTTTGGAAGTAAAAATGTAATACCAATCCAAATATCAACTGAATATTCGGTGCATCTGCAATTGATTATCAATGTTTAATGAATATTTAGAAAAAAATATTTTTTTAAACTTTAGCTGCACATTTGGTTTAAATTATAGGAGAATGAATTTAAAGTGCTAAATTTTTCTCTTATTTCCTTAGTAAAATATTCAATTATTTAATTTATTTATTTTGGTTATATGCATGTGTATATAACGTTTTCTATGTTTTTCTCTTTTTAACCTACTATTTTTACTTTTTGAACTAATGGTGGTTATTTTACAATAATAATTGTTCTGATAAGTACTGTGTTATAGAGAAAGAGATATGAGAACCTTTCATGTGTCTTTCAAAAGGAAGTCTTAACTCTAAATCTGACCTATCTATTAAATTTATAAATATGCTTTAGTATATATATTCTTGAAAAAATATTCAACTCAATCTTGCTTAGTTGGGATTTGTTTTCAGTGCAAAATAATTGTACACAGAAATATTTTTATCTTAAGACCTATCAAAAAATGACATCATTTTCAACCTTTCTTTGTTTCTGTTTTTTAATTTTATATTACATATTTTAATCATATTAAGAGTTGCCACTAAAAGGCTCGAAAACGTATCGATATTATCTTAAACGTTTGATGGAATGTATATTGATTTTTAAATTACAAGATAATAATGATAGCAATAAAAAAATACCTTGTCTATTTATTGGTAAACACATTTTCATGGTATACGCCCAAAATGTCGCGGCCAAAATGTCGCGGGCCAAAATGTCGCGGCCAAAATGTCGCCGTCCCAAAATGTCGCCGGTCCAAAATGTCGCCGTCCCAAAATGTCGCCGTCCCAAAATGTCGCTAGTCCAAAATGTCGCCGGTCCAAAATGTCGCCGTCCCAAAATGTCGCCGGCCCAAAATGTCGCCCGTCCAAAATGTCGCCAGTCGAAAATGTCGCCAGTCGAAAATGTCGCCAGTCCACAATGTCGCCGGCCCAAAATGTCGCCAGTCCAAAATATCGCCAGTCGAAAATATCGCCGGTTCAAAATGTCGCTAGTCCAAAATGTCGTCGGTCCAAAATGTCGCCGGCCCAAAATTCGCTAGTTCAATTGGTACGAAAAATTTAAATGTACGTCGATGCTTTTCAGCATAAAAGTTGCGAAAGAATATTAATTGCCTTTCAAAGTAAGTTCCTTCAAAAATTCCAAACGTTTTCTCCTGTCTTAATTCGTAAGCATCAGATTAATTCCAGAAAATTAATAGTTTTCAGAAAAACATACGTTTTTCTGTATACTATTAAGAACGTAAACATGCGAAAGGCTGCTGCAACGGATTTCTCTTTCTCGTTTAATCTGATTAATAATAATACTCAAGATGTAAAGCAAAGGATCAAGATGTAACGCAAGGATTCAGAAAAAAATTGGTATGGAAGTAAAACTAAACTGTTCTAAAGGCGAATGAAAGAATAGTGAGGCGCTATGTGAATATGGCAAGAGAATAGGCGGTTTGTATTTTTTGGCGTAATGAAGTAAAAACAAATAACTCCTTCACTCTAGCATATTATTACTTTAGCGACAAGTCAGTAATTTAGGGGATCAGGCGGAATGGCCCCCGACTTGAATTTTTTTTTTTTATATATACAAGTGGAAGTGCTTTTTATAGCAATCCTATGAAATTTGCATTGGTTATATGCCCGTTATCCTCCCTCTCCCCTTTCACTAGAAAAATTCGAAATCACGGGCCAGGGTGGAAATCAAGTAGAAAGGTATCTTAATGAAATTTAATTTTCTCATAGATTTTTTAACATCACCCTAAGAACTGTAAAAAAAAAAAAAAACAGTACGTTTTCAGTGAGATATAAGTTGGTTAAAGTAAGATCAAAACTGTTCTGAGACTTTTTCTGGAAATGAAACTGAAGAAGTTTAACAAGACTGCTCGAGACCTTCTTCTGAGAAGACATTTGTATGTCCTTTGCGACCGGGATTTTGGGACAGCAAAACAAATGTTTGACAGAGATGACAGATTATTGCCGTGGAAACTCTGTCTTATGAGTAAAATTCTGAAATTACGTCGAAATCTTCACCGTCAAATCTTTTGAAATCAATGAAACCCGTAATTGCTAAAACAGGTGTCTTTCACTCAGATTTTTGAAAACGACTCTACGCGATGACAAATATTTTCAATTCTCAACATTCATGAAATTTATATATTCGATAGAACATCAAGGGGTACAATTTCAGAACAGCTATTTTATTAGAGGTTTTCAAGAGGATACTTTCATGCTTGCGAAGTAGCGCTTGTCAGCTGAATCACATTTTCCAATTTTAAATAGAAAAGAAAAAATTTCACAATGTAGGGTGAAATAACTGATATCAATGTGATTATTCAGATCAATTTTGACCTAGACTTATTTTTAAAATGAGTTTCAAAAAGTAACAGTTCTAGCTCAATATAGCTTGGTAATTCAGAAAGAAAAGAATACTGATAATAATAATAATAAACAAATAAGTTTTCCCCTCTCAGAAAAAAATGCTGTTTTAATTATTGAATTTTTACTACGCAAATTGTATAAGAATGCAAACTCAGTTTTTATTTAACACCCACGCTAGTTAAAGTGCTACAAAAATGAGAGGAATACACGCTTATTTAGATTTTATTGATATCTTGCTCAACCTCTCATATTTAAATTCAGTATATTTTTCATTGTTTATTTAATTACACTGACTCACGTAAACGATTACGAAATACAACTTAGAACGAAAATAAGGCTTGTTTTCATTTAATTTCACTTGCATACTACATTTTTGTATGAATCCTCGCATTACTTCTTGAGATATAGCAGTCACATAAAACTATTAAAAATATTCGGTGATCCATCCTTTTGGGATGACTGAAGCCAAAAATAAATGAGCAACTCGCCCTTTAAGATATACCTTTATCCAAATTTTGTCTTAACCCTTGTACAGTAGACCCTCGTTTTACGCTGGTGTTATGTTCCACGGAAATGCTGCGTAAATCGAAACCGCGTAAATTGAGACCTAATATCAAAAATAGGGAATGGGTTCAAAATAGGGATTAGGTTCCGTAGATAAAAAAAAATACTTCATTCTAGTGATGACTAATTGTATGAAAAGTTTAATGTGTACTTATATCGATTTTTATGCATAATATGCATAAAGAAAACAAACTAATTTCGTGTTCTGTTTATGAAGAAGAGCTGGCTATGATAGTCTTTTGGTAGTCATTAAGAATTTTTCCTCTAATTCTTTGCTGAGCATTAACGCATCCATGACCACTTGTGTCATTTCTTAGATAAAATCTTCCTTTACTAACAAATCAGAAAAAAGATTATTTCTATTGTCTACGAATGGTTCAAAATTTTCAATGTGAGCGTTTTTGGTTGTGTGTCACCGGAGTCGGTATCCTCGTTGGTTTTGACCTCCTTTGTCACTCCTAAAAGCTCTTCTTCCAGTGAGTTCTGAACTGTGTGAGTTTAATCACTTTACTTCTATAATAGAAAAAGCTCTGGAACCAATCGCATAAAATGTCTCCAAGGACCCAAGTTCGATTATTAGCACGCCAAAATGCAGTTAGTTACGAGTAATCTGCAATCTATAGGAGCTTGGGTTTTGAAAGAGAGGAAAATGTTACCTGTTTGCATTGCCGCATCAGCGTAAAACCGAAACTCATCTGCGTAAATAAAATAAAGGTGTCAAATCTTCAACCGCGTATAATCGAAATCGCGTAAAATAAACCTGCTGAAAACGAGGGTCTACTGTATTACTTTTTGAGACATATCAGTCACAGATAAAAAAAAAGAAAGGAAAAAAAAACATTCGATTGCTCCACCCTCTGGTGTTATTGGCCCCAAAATCTGTCCCCCTGCTGCTTCCTAACATTTTATTTGATTCCGTTCATCATTTTTTGAGCAATGACAGTCACGCATATCGATGAAACCGTTCAGTTACTCCACTATCTTGAACGAATTGACGCAAAAAACCACGCAGCCCTAAATCATATATGGGTACTTGCGGGTATCGTTCGAATTCTTACTACAGGTTTTGACGTAGAATGGCCCCAAAAAATCGGTCACATACAAACGCACACTATTCTTGAAGAAAAGTTTAAAATAATTTAGCGAACGTCGGAACTGAACGCCGTCAGAACGTTTTACAGTTGGTAGATAGCGAGTCACAAGAAATAAGATAACGTAACACTTGTATTCTATTTGTTTGCTGAAAAACAGTCGAGAGTTGCGAATCAAAACGGAATAATCTTTTTATAATTCATCAAGAAACTCAGTTAGTTCAGTCCCATTTTTAACGAAGACATTCATTAAAGGCAGTAATCATTAATTCTGCAAATTTGGTGTTAAACAGCATTTTTGTACATTTGCATTTTTCTTACCAACTGAATGAGCGAATTTTGGTTCTACGACATTTTGGTCCGGCGACATTTTGGCCCGGCGACATTTTGGACAGGCGACATTTGGCCCGGCGACATTTTGGACCGGCGACATTTTGGGCCGGCGACATTTTGGGCCGGCGACATTTTGGATCGGCGACATTTTGGCCCGGCGACATTTCGGCCCGGCGACATTTCGGCCCGGCGACATTTTGGGCCGGCGACATTTTGGATCGGCGACATTTTGGATCGGCGACATTTTGGATCGGCGACATTTTGGATCGGCGACATTTTGGACAAGCGACATTTTGGACCGGCGACATTTTGGCCTGGCGACATTTTGGACAAGCGACATTTCGGCCGCGACATTTTGTCCCGCGACATTTCGGTGGCGACATTTTGACCCCAAACCCATTTTCATAGTAATGTCATGTATAATATGCAATTAATAATTTGTTTCTGTTGAAAAATCTTTTTTTTTTTTTTTTTTTTGATGATCAGGCTTTTAGCAACGTTTTCAAGAAAATTTATTTTGAAGATTTTCAGCATTTTACTTTTTGTTGAGAAAATATTTTGCTTCAAAATTATTTGTTGTTATTTTTTTTCTTTTTACTTTAATCTGTGGAAAACAATTCATGGGTAAACACATTTTAAGAAAATTTAATTTGCTCTTTCAATGAAAAAAAGCTTGCAATCGAGTATATTGTCAGCGAACGAAGCAAAACGTTCGATCGCTTAGCGTGACTCATTGAACTGTGTTCCGGGCCCGGGTAGAAAGAACGCGCGGCAAAGAATGGAGCGCGCGCTTTGTCAAGGTGGTCCCGGGTATGGCTGTTAATGTTGGGAAATGTCAAGTGCTACATTTAGGGCATGGAAATAAGTGTACAAGTTATTATTTGCAAGGTTCAGTCATTAGTCAGGCAGACAAAGTTACTGATCTGGGTGTCTTAATAAGTTAGGATTTAAAGTTTAGCCAACAGCGCAGCATTGCTAGTAACAAGGCCAATAAGATGCTTGGGTTTATCAATAGATCTATTTCAAACAAATCTAAAGAAGTTCTTCTGCCCTTATATAGAAGTTTGGTAAGACCTCATTTGGAGTATGCTGTTCAGTTTTGGTCTCCTTATCTTAAGAAAGACATTAATGTATTGGAAAGGGTTCAAAGGCGAGCTACAAGGCTAATAAATGGACTTTCTCACTTAGACTATGATTCCAGGCTTAGAAGGCTAAAAATGTACAGTCTTGAGCAAAGAAGAGACCGAGGGGACATGATTCAGTTGTTTAAATTTAATAAAATGAAAGATGTTACGGGGCTGAAGTTTAGCACTGAAAACAGGACAAGGGGTCATTGTTTTAAGCTATTTAAATCTCAGGCTAACATGGATGTTAGGAAAAATTATTATTTTAGCAGGGTAGTGGAACCTTGGAACAGTTTACCGGAAGAGGTGGTAATGAGCAAAAGAGTAGATAGTTTTAAGAGGGCCATTGATCTTCACTGATGGGGATTGTAAATTGACTAGGACCAGTCTAGCTGGGCCCAGAGCCTGTTGCTGGTCGTCACTTTTGTATTTGTATTTGTATTTGAAAGATCTTCATAGATTGTATGATTTGTTCCTTCCACCATACTCAAAGGATAAAAATTGTCCTCAGATATTAAGTGGAAAAAATTAACTTTCCATTTAAAATAAACGGCATATCCCGCAGCAACATAACCCATATGAAAAAGAATAAAACAATCGAAAGGATATCGTTTAAAAAACTGATAAAGGGGTCATTCCATGTCAAGTGATCCAAAATTTGGGAAATTTTTTCCCTCACCCTTTTGTATTTCTTTGAAATTTGGCTCATCGATTGTACTCTTCAAGGTAATCAAAAGTCCAAATTTTTAGATTTTTATCTCTATTATTTTTTTATTTATGACACTTTGATTTTTCGAAAAACCCTCTTTTTTTCATGGATGTTTGAACATAAAATGGGCGATAACTCAGCGCCAAATATAGATAGAAAGATTTGGTAAAAAGCGTTTTAAAGTACATTAGTTGCTGTTTAATTGGATATGCAACATGACTAATTTCAGAAAATTTTTAATTTTTGAAAAATGAAATTTAAATTTTAAATTTAAATTTCTCAGAAAAGGTATAATGAATTTTTTTTTAAAAATTCTCAAAATTTTGTGTGTATTTTATCTTTATTTGTGCAAAGTTTCAAGTTGGGATCTCAATGGGATCATATTTTTATGAATTTTTAAATAAAATTTGACTTATGAAATAATGACATTTTTCAGATTCTAACTAGTTAAATATGGGGTTTTCTTACTGGGGATGGTCTAGTAAGTATTAATTGATCATGATTATGCTTGAAATGAGCTAACATGAATTTGTAGATTGGTAAGCTTCCCCCCCCCCCCACCACCACCATTTTTAATTTTTTTTCAAAACATCTCGAAAATTAAAATTAAATAAATAAATAAATAAAACAAAATAAATAGTAAACTTATTAAAAGTTGGTAAATAATCTTCTTTAAAGCAAGAAAAAGCCCCTCCCCCCAGCACCACCACTTTTTTTTTTTCAAAACTATTTTCAAAACGCAAAAAATAAATAAATTAATAAAATAAAACAAAATGAATAGAAAGCATATAAAAAGCTGGTAAATGTTCTTCTTTAAAGCAATATGAAGTACATCCCCCCCCCACCCACACATACGATTAACACTATAATAGTATCACGCCTCACCTGACGCTTTTTTTTTTCGGACCAAGTGTTTCTTTTTCAATCCGAACTTCACAAAATTTACTTGATTAATTCACTATCTGATAAGGAAAGTTATGATTCATTTCATCCCCTACCCCTGCGCCAACTTTCAATTTTGGAGGGAGGAAAGAAATAGTTTGCCCCAAGATCATAGCAAAATAGGAGTGTTTCCCCCCATTTTATTTCATTCTTTTCACACTAAACTAAAAATCAATCTAAATATCAGATCATATGTCTGTCCGCATAAAACTAAACGTCTTTCCACACATTTAGAGTGCAGCTGATTTTTTTCTTTGCTTTAATGCTAGCTTTCTTTTAATTTCAGTTGTAAAAGAGAGCATATATGTATCTCCGCATAAAACTGTCTTTCTACAACATTTGGAGTGCGGCGGTCTTCTTTTCTTTAATGCTAGTTTTCTTTTTAGTTTCAGTTGTAAAGGAGAGCAATGCAGCGAGATCTATTTATGCATATATTAAAAGCAGTTATAGATCAAACAAATTTTGCTAGTTTGAGCATAACCTTCCATGTTGTTAAGCTTCATTCCAGATTACTCTTCCCCCTCCCTTTCCCCCTCCCCCTATCGTCCCACTTTTCGAAAGAAAAAAAAAGCTGCAAATGAGTGGTTCTATTTGTCTGTTAAAGTTTTTCTGACTTTTAGTTTTTATGACCCCCCCCCCCCATTTATAAGCCTTAGTCACTGCTGATGTTTAGCAGCGTGCATCCCAGTTTATTATGATTATAACTCTTACGTGCCAGCTTTTTTTTTCTTTTTAAATACAGTTTTGAAAAAAAAAAAAAAAAAAGTGGTTGTGTGGCATGGGGGGGAGGGGGTACCAATCTACAAATTCATGTCAGCTCATTTCAAGCATAGTCATGATCAATTACTACTTACTAGACCATCCTTAGTAAGAGAACCCTATATTTAACTAGTTAGAATCTGAAAAATGTCATTATTTCATAAGTCAAATTTTATTTAAAATTGCATAAAAATATGATCCCATTGAGATCCCAACTTGAAACTTTGCACAAATGAAGATAAAATACACACAAATTTTTGAGAATTTTTAAAAAAAAATTCATTATACCTTTTCTGAGAAATTTAAATTTAAAATTTAAATTTCATTTTTTAAAAATTAAAAATTTTCTAAAATTAGTCATGTTGCATATCCAATTAAACAGCAACTAATGTACTTTAAAACGCTTTTTACCAAATCTTTCTATCTATATTTGGCGCTGAGTTATCGTCCATTTTATGTTCAAACATCCATGAAAAAAAAGAGGGTTTTTCGAAAAATCAAAGTGTCATAAATAAAAAAATAATAGAGATAAAAATCTAAAAATGTGGACTTTTGATTACCTCAAAGGGTACAATTGATGAGCCAAATTTCAAAGAAATACAAAAAGGTGAGGGAAAAAACTTTGGATCACTTGATATGGAATGACCCAAAGGTAAAAACAGTTCTCTGAATAAGCGAAAATCACTCATCTCCCTTCCCCTCCCGATGTAAAATAAACACATTCTTCAACTAAAATGACTAAACACTCTTTAAAAAATCAACAACAATTCTTTGCAATTTAAAATATTTCGCCAAATAAACAAAAAATACAATAAATTACATTAACAGTAGCTTTAAAAGGCAAACAAATGATCCTGCAACTGTATTGTTTACGGCCAAATTCGCCAAGCCACCACGTTACTGTAATCCAACCGATCGGTGAACGAAGCAAACTCCGACCGATGAGCGGTCCGATCTTTTGAACGAAACTTTTAAAACTTTATATATTGCCTAATTTGTTTTTTCCACCAAAGAAAAAGATCTTCCACCGCACAGATCTTTTGGGTACAGAACTACCCTGGAGGTAATTTATCTGGAGGACCACGAAGTTTACTTCGTCTTTAAATTTCCACCGTCTTTTCCTTCAATAATGTACTGATTGAGGATATTTCGATAATTGGGGATCTGGCACTGTCGTATCATTTTTGGCGTAAATAATTTTATTTTGGTAACCCTGCTGATTTATTGTAACCCTATGTGAATTGATGTATTTGGTCTCTTTGTTAGGATTTGCAAAAAAAATACCTCTCACGCAGGCGCTGGAGCCAAAAATTGACGCCAATGAATAAAGATCGCCAGATTCCCAATAATCAAAATCCTCCCTACTGATTAGTTTGATAATCCTCAAAGTATTCTTGACATTGATGCAAAAACTCAGATGGATTTGAGCTGAGAAACAAATGTTGCTAGGTACGGTACTTTCTGATCATTTGGTTAGTGAAAGAACCCGATTTCTTCTGGTACTTAACTTTTAAATCTTAATATATAAAAATCAATGTCCTGATATAACATATATACATATATCAACGCACAGCCGAAACCGCTGAAGCTTCAGACTTGAAATTTGGCAAACATGTCCGCATGATTACGATAGTAACCACTAAGAAAGGATTTTTCGAAATCTCAATTAGTTCGGGAGAAATTAATTAAAACCCCTTAATTTCTGCGAAATTAAAACCTGTCATTGAAATTCAAATCCCTTATTTTCGAAGGCTTTCCTCCATTCAAATCATTATTCAGTACTTCATCTCAACTTTTGGTCGTAGCGAACTATAAATTTTATATTGTTTTTGTTTCTCACGTGATTCTTCGAGGCTTTTCTCAAGTCAAATCATAATGTTTCTGTCTTTTGCTTTCGTTTTTTCAAAACTAGAAACAAAGTTTTTAAGAACATCATCACAGGCGGACTATCCTTTTGAATTTAGAAGAGTGCAGTTTCCTGTTAAAGTTTGCTTTGCAATAACCATTAATAAGTCACAAGGACAGACATTAAAAGTAGCAGGGATCGATTTAAGAGAAGACTTTTTTTCACACGACCAATGTTATGTAGCTTGCTCCAAAGTCAGTTCATCAAGCAGCTTAATAGTTTTAGCACCAGAAAAAAAAACTAAAAATGTTGTATACAAAGAAGTTCTTGCTTAAACATAGGTATAACAATAAAATGTGAATGGCCTGTGTTTGCAAAGATAATCAGTACTTTAAAAGGAACGTTAGTAACAGTTAAAGATCGGTTAAGGACAAGGGCATATATATAAGGAGTCCAGGGTCCCCGGGATCCTCCCCAAATTAGAAAAAGTTATAGGTAATAAGTAATTATTATAGGGGATTTTCGAAACTAGGTGCACCAAGCACTGTTAACCCCTGCTAATTCCATTACTCGAGCAATGCCGGATACGGGAATGCTAGTATTATATAACGGGACCTAAAACACCACCACACTAGAGTGACTCTTGGTGGTGCCTAAAATCTTTGCTTTTAAGAAATGAAGGCTTCACTCTCTCTCTACGTATTACCTATTCTCAATTTATATGTCACAGTAGGAAATTTCATTACAAAAAGCAGAGTTGACTTTCTTATTGTCTTTTGGCAACGGGTTAAATATTTATTTCAATTCTCGCTCAAAAATAGACGAACTCGCAAAACTCGAGAACTACACGGCCGATTTCACTGAAATTTTCACAATTTGTTCCTTTAAGTCCTGAGAAGGTTTGCAGACCAGTTCGAAAACAATTCGATGAATAGTTCTTTTTTTATTCCAATTTATGCCCAATTTTCACATAAATTCCCGAATATGGGTGTGAAATATTACTTGCAATTACTAATTTTATATATCATTGGAAACGGAAGAATTTTCCGCGTTCTACGCAATTTGTCCCAACGCTCTAACTTAACTGCGGCGGGAGTTATTTACGTTTTTAGCTCGAATTTGTTTAGCCTTAGCTGAAATTTAGGGACTACTTTCTTCATTAAATTTATCAATAAAAAGTCCTACAGAATTGTTCTACAGTTTTCGTTTTGACAGCAGAAGAAGAAAGAGCTACCTTTTTTACTCCAGATCTAACTCGATCTATGGTCGGAAGTTTAACCCTCTATCTCCATTGGAAAAAAAAGTTACAAGCGAATTAAATGAAGTTCAAAAATCTGTTCTCTATTCATGTTTTTAACCATTTTATTTTGCGTTTCCACCTTAACGCTTTTTGAATCCATTATTTCCATCTTTCTCATTTTCAATTCTGTAACTTATTTTATTTTGTGTTTCCATGGTTACGCTTTTTAAATTGATCTTTCTCATTTTATTTTAATTTCTTAAAAGTATTTTAGTATCTCAACATTGTTTGGCGAGAAAATTTTGCATGATGGTTTTTTTTTCTTTCATTTAATCCTGGTTATTGAAGATACTTCACTTGACGCAATGGTTTTTTTTTTTTTTTTTCAAGGTAGACCGGGCAAAGCCGGGAAACGCAGCTAGTAACCATTAAATGTTTTAATTAATTAACAAAAACGTTTCCGATTCGATCCATCGCGCCTCGAAACCATGCTTGCCACAACTTAATTACACACAAAAAATTTGATCAAAATCGGTCCAGCCGTTTAAAAGCCTTATGGTGTCAAACGTCTGCACAGATTTTTATATATTAAGATATAAAAAAGAAGGTTTCGTGACGGCCACAGCATACTAGTTTAATTCCGAAATACTATTTTTTAACATTGTCGACTGCGGGTGGAATGCAACTCCATCGCTCTCATATGGGTTAAAAAATTAATTTTTTACTATAAAACTTTTAAAACGAATTCCATCAATCCTCCCCCCACCCACCTCCTCGGTTCCGGTAGCCATATAACGTGGGATGTTGTACTTAAAATGCCAACTTTAGCTTAAAAACTACTCTTTAGTTTTCAATTGTTTTTTAAAAATTTGCGCGTAACGAGGTTAAAAAAATGTGAATGTTTTTTGAAAAATAAAAGAATAAGACAGACACTTGATTAGATGAATAAGAGTTTTTCAATTAGGAAGCAGGGTATACAGTCATTTGAAATATACATAATGAATAACACATTTTACAGATATACTTCAAACTTTACAATATAGTTTTTCAATGAGGCAGAATACTTCTTTGCGTCAAATATATACTCCAGTGAAAAGATTTTAAAAGTGCATATTTGGCAAATACTCATTTGTAAATGAAAAATAACTGAGAGTAACTGCATGTGGTATTCAGGAAGACAAAGTGATACGAGAAAAACGACAATGAAAATGTTAATAATTATGAAAAGCATAAACAATCAAAAGTTACTCCTGAATTAAGGGAGCTTGCTCTCTCCTATGGCTAAATCGATTTTAAAATTTTTACAAAAATTTTCCCCATCCCATAATTTGCTTAAGCACCAAGTTTTTTCTTCTTTTTTTGAAGGTGTCTCCAATTTGACCTAGTTTCGGTTTGATCTAAACACGATTAGAAAGGTGTGTTCGCGTTTCTCATATGTCCTGTTTGACCTAAAACCTTACTGTACAATACGAGCCGGCACATCAGCTTAAGATCAGCCATTTTGGATCGGAGCGCCTGTTTGAGTGGTTGTCTTTTCTATCAAGTTATCGCGTTTGGTGATTTTTCACTGCGAGCAATTATTAGCGGCACGGGAATTATTTATTAAATAAAATATTATTTTTTTGGCAATTTTGTAAAAATCCAAAGCTTTGCTCTGGTAACCCTAACTCCGCACCAATGAAAAATCCGATCCAAAACCGCTAAACTTAAGCTGATGAGCCGGCGTATTTTTTTCTAGTTTGACGAAAAAAAGGGGAGAGCACTACTACTCTTTCACAATAACTAAATTGACTAGATAAATGTTACGTATAAGAGGATTTACGTTTAATATAACAGAACATTCGGGAAATACACTTTTTTCTCGTTTAAAAAAACTGTTTGCTGACAAAATATGTCTCCTTAAAACAAAATATTAACACTTTTTCATTTCACCAACCACTTTTACACGCAATAAAATAATGTGCGCAATGAAAGCACTTCTCTAAAATCAGCCAACCTCTAACTTGTGAAGTCTATGGGAAAATTGCATTTCGGATTTCACAAAGAACTTTTTTCGAATTGTGAACACAAAGTATTATAAATCTTTAGATTTTCTAAAATTTTCTCTATTATTCAGCGATCGAATTAAAAAAAAAATCCTTTGCTGAAAAGTAAAACTATAAACAAGATTCAAACATCCAAGTTTGGGAGGAAAAATTGCAGTTCGTCTTTTGAAAGTTTTTTTTTTTCTTTCATCACTCAATTTATTTATTTTTGAAAATTTTCTTTGTGGTTTTGGGTTTTTTTTTGTCAATAGATAAAATCTTCATTCATTTTCTAAAAGAAAAAAAAAACTTTTACGGGGAAGATAGGCTAAAAAATAGTTTGAAATACATTACCATTTAAAACTTTTAACATCATTTTCACAAATTTAATTTTTTATTCATTTCCAGTAGGCATGAAATAGTAAAAAAAAAAAAAACTATCTTGCACTATAAAAGGAAAGAGAAAAAGAATAAAGAAATTTCTGTTCATCGTAAAGAACTCTACTTTGCTGCTATTTACTTTGTTTCGAAAACGTGTGTGAAATACTAACTCTTATTTCTCAATGAGCGCAACTTTTAGAGCTATTTTTAAGTCTGCATAACTCAAAAACTTACTGTAGAAATTGAGAAAAAAAACTTATCCATGAATCAGTAAACTATGCGCTTGCGGGGTGACATAAAAAAAAATGTGCCAAAGCATTTAAGGCAGAAGGTAAAAAATTAAAACTGACGACTATTCAAATCCCTACAAGATTTTGTGTAGTTCTGGCGAAACGTTTTCCGTGAAAGGTCGCAGTCACGTGGTCTCCCCTCACTTTTCCTCGCGAAGATTCCTGCCTCAATAACCACTCCAACTTGCTTCATCTATGTCTCAATGATCTAAGGTTGTGACCCCTTCAGAAGATCTTCTGGCTGTGCTAGTGCGGAATGTACGCGTTTAAGTAGTTACGTACGTTCAATAAAATTTAGACAGTTTATTTTTGTTTTAATGTATCATTTATAGCTGTAAGTGTAATAGTTTATCAAATATAATTTTTTAAAACTTGGATATTCTTTTTTGAGCAATAATAATTAAGATTGCATGAAATTGACTTTAAATATCATATCGAAGAATGTTAAAACAAAATGACATAACCCAGATTTGAGGTATCAGATTGAAATCAGAATTATGATTGAAGATTTTTTCAAGTCCATGCCAAGAAACGTTAAGGATTGAAGCAACTATTTGAGGAGTTTGATATTTTTGAGAAATAAATTGGAAGTAAATTTGCTGCAGATTCTATACATGTAAAAAATATGAAATTTCAGCTGATTTGGAATGAAATCTTCATAGAATTTCAGGTTTCGACCAGAAAGTAGAAGTTCCAAAAAAAAAAAAAAAAAAAGAAAAGAAAAGAAAGAAACTAAATACACTTAATTTATATGCCAGCATGTTTTACTATCATTTTTTAGAAATTCTGGCACTTTCGGCGCAATGTACTAAATTTGACAAATAAATACAAAAATAAATAATTGAAATAATAACAATGAGAAGACTTAAGGCACAGTGGTAGTAGTTCAACTTCGTTCAATTATCATATGTATATACAAAGTCCGAAATTCCGATCTTTAACATGCCCGAATTTCGGAATTTACAGAATTTTGGAATATAAGCTATTTTGTACTACATTCGCTTTTCAGTTTCTACGAGGTAAAGGGAAACAATCGTGACATATAAACTGTAAAATGGATTCAGAAACGTTCCTGGAAAACAATAGGCAGCTGATGTGTCCAATTTCAGCCAGTAACATATCTTGCAAAAACCAGGAACGTTTTCTGATAAAAGTCAGTAACCTTTCTGAAATTGTCGTTGAAACTTTCTGAATTATTGGAAAATCTCCCCTGCCAAAGTCAATCATCTCTCCGGAACCTTCTGGAAAAATTAAGTAGGCTGAAGTGTAGGTTTAAGTTAAGTAGGTTTAATGTTATTGAGTAGATTTTTCCTGATTTACCAAGAAAGCTCCAGAAGCATTAGAGCAACCATGGCCAAAGCACGCGAAAATTGCAGGCAAGAATCAAGCATAGTCCTGCCTGCAATTCCTGCTTCGCTAAGCTGCAACTGTCCAGCGACTTATTTGTTCCCTTTGGGAACTTAGACGATCCGGACGTGGACGTGCTCAAGCTAAAGCCGATGCACTTAATAAACACTCTCAGTCAATCTTTAAACTGGTAGCAAAAAATAGTTTTCACACCAGTGAAAAGTACTCCTTTGTGCATCTTTTAGCAATTCAGGAAACTTTTTGACGAAGATACTGGATTTTATGGAGTTCAGACCTCAGGTCTGACCGCGGATCTGATTCGGAGGTCAAAACCTCTGAAATCCTGAAATGTTCCACGGAAATAACCAGTAAATTTTCGGAATTTTTTTACAGTGTAGGGTGTGAGTAATAGATTGAGTTCACTCCCGATCTTACTGAAAAAATTGTAATTCAGCGTTCAAAACAAAGAGAAAGTGAAATATAAAGAAAATAAAAATACAGCCCACTAAACAAAGAACATAAGGAAACTTGTGCGTTTTTTTCTTTTAAGCAGTGGATTTTTCAAGACCGTTATCTTTCCCCGGACGACTCGGGAGCAGTGAAAGACAAGTGCAAATTCGTTTGATTACTCTCTACTTCATGACTTTGAAGAGTTGATCTTCGCAGGAGCAACGCTCAACCGTACACACTGCTTGAAACGAACTAGATTTCAGTGCTGTGTGATAGTTTTGAAATTATTAAACGGTTGATATTAGATTCCGGCATAATTCTAAGTTCTAATAAAGATTTGGCAGTTTTTTTTTAGTTTGTGATGGAAAAATACAACATTTTTATAATTGTTTTCCCTAAGGTAAAACTGTAATGATTGAAAAAAAAAAAAAAACATTCGAATTTGGATTTTGGAATCTTAGATCGAATTTGGGACTTTCCACTTCATCTCAAATTCTTTTATAACCAACAAATTAGTTAAAAATTTTCTAGAAGAATTTATCCAATCATACACAACGATGACTCCAAGTAGTACTTTTTTATATTTGAAGCATAACCAATTGCATCAAACTATGAAATAAATACGCGTGTTTTATCTTGACGAAGGAGAGCATATTCTGCATTTGTAGCTGCCGCAAAACATAACTTGCTGCTATATGGAATTTCTCGATCCTTATATTTTCAGTGGAGTATATATTCATATATGGGCTATTTGATTTAACAGCTCAGGCGTCTGTCGTTTCCAATTTACATAACTTTGAAGAAAGGAAGCCTCATTTCAATACATTTTCAAGATTCAACAAATGATATACTTGGTCAATAAAACTCAATAACATATTTTTTACCACCTGAAACTTTCAACAAATTTATCATTGTAACAGTATTCTATCCAGCTGCTCAAATACATATCCAACACTTTTGTTTTTCATTGGATATATATGCAAGAAGAATCTAAAAAGGAAGGTCAAACTTTAAGAGGTGATAGAGTATACACCCTGATGATTTGGAACCACAGGGCATTGCAGGCATTGCAATGTCAGAAATGCTTTCATCGTACGGCAGAGGGCGCTCTACGGGATTTCGGAAGAACAAAAGTTTTCCCTTTAGGTACTGAATGTCTAAAGTAAGGTTGTTTTAACAGTGTGTTCAAAAAATACCTATCCATTTCCATGAAAACATTATTGTATAAAATTCTTGTACAACTGTTTGAAAAAAAAAGCTATCTTTTAAGGAAAAATAGTAGTCATCGTTTCCTGGAAACTGGGCTGTAAAACATGCGGAAAGGTGCTTCAGAGTTCCAGCGAAAATGAGAAAGACCAGCCACGAGTCAATATTAAAGCTACTTGTGAACTAATTCAGATGAATCGGTATCGTCAGGTGTTGATGTTCGCCTAGGACGTGTTTCATCCGTCACGCTACCGATTCGTTCTAATTTCTTCACAAGTAGCCCAGGCCCAGCATGGGCGCTCATATGTAAAATTTTAAGCGGGGCTCATATATTTTCCCCATGGTTTAGCAGGATATTTTCCCCATGGAAACTGATTTCAGTACAGATTAGAGTTATTAAAGTTTGACATTTTAAATTAATTATTCATTAATGGCTGGAGAAGAAATGTTTTTACATTTTAGCAAAGAAAAAAGTACTACAAGCAAGGAAATTTTAATTTCTAAGGGCGGGGGGGGGGGCTAGATCCCCCTCTTGCCCCCTATATGGGTACCCTTGATGCCCAGGTGTGACCTGAACCAGGGCCGCAGAGAGGCAAGTCGGACCCCTTTTTAGTTATGTCGTCGGGCTCCCTCCCGCCCCCCCCCCCCCAATAAAAGCAAAAGAAAAGAAAAGGGGAAAAGAAGAAAAAAGGGGGGAGAATAAAAGTAAAGGGAAACTAGTATGTTGTGGCCATCACGAAACTTTCTTCTATATTTTTCTTTTCTTTTTCTGATCCCTCTCCATGCTTGATGAGGAAGCAATATTCCCAACAAAAACAAAATTATGCAAAAACTTGACCAATGTCTGAATTATTGCAAAAGCAAAGCAAAGAGCGAAAATTGAAAGTTATTTTAAAAGCCTTTCTTGAATTAATTACAAACATTTATTTGTTAACAAACACAGGATGGCAACAGTTAAAAATTTTAAATCATTGAGATAATTTTTCCGATCATTTCCATACAATTAAAATCACGAGAAATACGCAGACGACAGTCTATTACGATTTATCTTTCTTATTGTTGCAATTATAAAGCTATTTTTATTCACAAAAAAAAAAAAAAAAAATCAACACTTCTTAGAGCGATTGGCGTCAAAATTGAACCAAAGCCGGTTTACATATGGATTCACATATATTCCAAATTTCAACCAGAACGTAGCATTACTTTTTGAGATAGGGCACTCACAATGGAAAAAAAGAACGGGTGATTGCACTACCCCCTTTTTTAGCTGTTGACACCAAAATAAAATCAGCTCTTATACCCACTAAGGGCTACTAGCCGATAAATTTTTCTTTCATTCCGTTCATTATTTCTTGAGATACAGCAGTCACAATTGACGACCAAAAAACGTTCTATAGCTCAACCCCCGTTTGAGTTATTGACACCAAAATTGAATCAGCACCTGTTCCTGTTAATGGCAACATATAAACCAAATTTTGTTTGATCCCGCCAGTTACTTCCTGAGGAATAGCAAGCACGCGTAACTCAAAAAACGTCCCATTGCTCCACCCCCCCTTGGAGGAATTCGCGCCAAAAACCAATGGGCACAAGTTCACATACGGGCACATATGTGTACCAAATTTCGTTCGATTTCATGCGGTAGTTTTTGCTGTAGAGCGGCCACAAAAAACTGGTCACACACAGACGTGACACACATACATACACACACACATACATACATACACACACACACACAGACAGACAGACATTTTCCAAAAATAGTCGAAATGGACTCAGCACACCTCAAAACGTTCGAATCCGTCAAAATTCGAAATTCGAAAATTTGCACGAATCCAATACTTTCTTCTATATATTAGATATAGAAGAAAGTAAAAAGAAGAAAAAAAGGGGTGAAAAAGTCCAAACTGCGTACTAGAAAGCAATTAACTCTATTTTAAGTACCACAACAGTACATACCAAAACAGTAAATTTTACTTAATCTTTGCGCCTTCTCTTATTCGGAGTTCCACCCCCCCCCCACTTTTTCTTTGTTCCTTTTTTCACCCTCTTTCTTTCTTTCTTGCGTCAGTGTCGCCTCCCCCCCCCCCCCAAAGCCTGGTCCCTAGTTTCCGACTAGGCTGACATGGTCTCTCGTCCGGCCTGCTCTGAATTCAAAATTTTTGTGACGACGAAAATTCTCAATTTGCCGATTGGAACTCCAAATTTCGCCAAATGATGGTAATTTCGTAGAATGACACCTCAAATTTAGCCGAATTAGGATAGTTTTACCGAATAGAACTCCAAATTTCGCAGAATGATGACGAGATTTGCCGAATAAGGAAACTTTTGGAGGATCACAGTGACGTCTTATATCGGGACGTCACTGTGACCCTCCAAAGTGACGTCTTATATCGGGGCGTCATTGCCTGGGAGGCCTTCTAACCAGAGCCAGATTAAGGCATGGGCACATGGGGCACGGGTCCAGGACACCAATATTTGGAGGGCACTTGTAGGTAAAGATTATGTTGGACTCATTGCATATCGCACTTTTGCTTATTTAAAAGTTATATTATAGATAACTAGCAAAAATACCCGGCGTTGCCTGGGTCAGTAATAATTATGAGAAAAAATCGTTACTTGCTTTTGTTTTCTGTTTTAAGTGAAAGAATTTAAAACACATCTTTTTGACGTGATTAAAATTCGAGTTCCTTCCTTACCCATAAAACAAAAATAGCAATAAGTATAAAGAACAAATTAGTATTGATTTAGAAACGAAAGCACTATGTTTAAGCATATACAAATTTCCAAAACATGAAATTAATCTTCTCGTGTTTAAAAAAATCTTGATACTTTTTTTTTTAACATGGAGTCTAAAACCTTCTCTGTATAGCTATTGAAGTACGCAGTTTTAAAAAAAATATAGCCGCGCTCGTAATCCCCTTATACTTGCTTTAGTTATTTCGGGAAATTTCAATCATTGTGGGCTCTTGGTGCGATTTTACCGAATTTGCTTGAATCGTTTTTGGGATGCCTTCGATGATGCTCCCCCCTTCTTTCCTTACTTTGTAGAACGATATGATATTAATTTTCGTTGAGATATTATCGCCAGGTGCTGAGATACTTTTGGTCACCATAAAATGGCGCTAAAGAGTTTCATCCGAAATGTTTCCAAAATAAGTAGTAAAATTTGGCGATTGTTTGACATTGTGCAAAAAGGAAAATTAATGGAAGTTTTTGTGCTGTTTATGGATTTGCCTAATTTAGATGCTGGATTATTTAACACAGTAAAAGAAGTTTTTTAAAGATTCTTTGATTGGCGATATTTTGTTTACATGGTGAAAGCTGAGAAACATTATAACGTAGTTTTCGGCTTCAAAAACAGCGACGTTGAAAAAAACTGCCAAATGCATCAGCTACGGAAATCTTTCTGCAAAAATTTTGGCGATCTGCTGATTGATTAGATAATGAGTAAGTGTTCAATCAACATAAATATTAATAAAAACCATTAATTACATTAAAGCTCCGTTTAAATGGAAAATGATCAGCCAAATCATGTATTATTTGCCAATCTTGTGCAAAAATCTTACTTCAAGATTTGACTTGAGAAAAGCCTTGAACAGTCACGAAAAGCAAAGATAGCCAACAATACAACAATTGCCGCTATCGACAGGGAGTTGAGATTATACACCAAATACTGTATTGAGTTGAGGAAAGCCTTCGAACATGGAACTAAAAAGCTCATAACTCGTTTTTTATTCTACTTAGAAATTTCGAACAGGTGCCATCTTCAGCAGAAAAATCAGAGCTTTCGATGGACATATAATGTAAATATGTGCAAGTATTTTTTCATCCCTATATTAGAGAATTTATACGAAAATTGTATTTTATTGCCCCCCTAAGGGGGTTTTGCCCCCCATAACGGGACGAAAACTACCCTATGTGTTATTCTGATGCATAAGCTATATTATTGTAAAGTTTCATAAAAATCCGTTCAGTAGTTTTTGCGTGAAAGAGTAACAAACATCCATCCATACATCCATACATCCATACAGACAAACTTTCGCATATATAATAGTAGTAAGATTGTAATATTTGCGGCTTACAGCAACGGGAAAAGCTTGAAAACATGTTATATTATAATGGATAATTATTGTACGCTATATCACTTCTACTTTTATAATGTGCAGTGCTGGCCAAATTATTAGACTAAAGAGTTTTTTTTTTTTGTTTTGTTTTTTGTACACTATTTGAACTAAAATACTATTTATTTTGCTGTTAAATTACAGTACATGCTGTACACTGATTATTACGTTATTTTAGCATAATTTAGTGTTTGCAGGTGGCAGCATGTCTGCTTTGTTTATGTTCTTTGTTTATCTACCTACCAGGAACATAACCTCAATCAGCTTAAACAGTTCCCTAGTTCTTTTTATTAGTGTGTCCTGTTATATTGAAAGTTAGTTTTAGGTAATTAGTGAGTATATTATAATAGTGAGTATAAACAATTTTTTATCTCCTTTTTTAAAAAGTTAAGAAATGGTGTAAACCTTGTGAAAAGTATGCCAAAAAGACTTAAAATGCTCTTTTAGAACAAGGGAATGCATACTAAATATTAGATAATTATTTCTCTGTTCGTTAATGTGTCTATAGTTATGTAATCAATAAGGAATTTGCTTTTAAAACAGTCTTAGTCTAATAATTTGGTCAGCACTATATTGTACAGTATATTGCAATTAAAAGTACAGCCAAATTCAGCACTTGTCGGTGTTAACGCAAAATATCTTCACTATAGAATAAGTGGATGGGGAGGGGGGGACACCAAATAAATTTGTGCCCAGTGTCTTCTAAAATCATAGTCGAATCTTACTTCTACCGCATGAAAAAGGCATTTCTGACCCTGAATGCAGTGTGATTCCGAATCGTCTAGCAGTGTTCTGTCGCCTCTTAAAGTTGGGCTCTTTTTTTTCAAATACATTCTGTATCTATCTACGAATACATGTACAGGGTGTTTCAAAATGAATAGCGGGGTTTTAACATGTTATAATATTTATTACACCAAACTTACAGCCACAAGTGATACATCAAATGAAAGAGAAACTCAAACAGTTTTACCTAATAGCCTACAAGTGTTCAGTGTGAGCACCATTCGTCACTCGGCACACTTCAAGACGATATGCGAGTTCTTCCCCAACTTTGATGGGTGTCTCATTAGTAATTGCTGCAACAGCTGTTTCAATCCTGTTCCATAATTCGGGAAGGTCGGCTGGCAGTGGAGGCACATACACACGGTCCTTAATAAACCCCCAAAGATAGAAATCACAGGGCGTTAGGTCGGGTGACCGTGGAGGCCATGGGAAACAAGCCCTGTCATTAGGCCCCTTACGGCCAATCCAGCGGTCGGGTACAGTTAGGTTAAGCCAATCGCGTACCTCGTTATGCCAGTGAGACGGCGCACCATCTTGCTGAAAGATGAAGTTTTCTGGTTCATCTTGTGTCAGTTGAGGGAAGAGCCATAGTTGTCAAGTATCCAGATAAGAAGTACAGAAACATTCCACGCGCATGCGCATTGATGCCAACAAACAAAAAACTGTTTGAGTTTCTCTTTCATTTGATATATCACTTGTGGCTGTAAGTTTGGTATAGTAAATAGTGTAACATGTTAAAACCCCGCTATTCATTTTGAAATACCCTGTATATATATGTGTATATTTAATTTAATATATACGTACATACATATGTATACATGATTATTATGAGCATTATGAATAAAGTTGCCATACGCCACACCATATGGTGAGAAAAAGATGATACTTATGTACAAACATGTTAGAAAATTATTTTGATTGAAATTATGGAATGAGGATGTGAACTCCACGCTCGCTAAATACGTCTTTTAAACGCACTGTAGAAATATCATTCTAGTTAAGTAGAGAACCTACATGAGATATGATGAAAAGATTGTAAGGATAAGTGCTTTATTTAAAGTAATATTTACTCCTATAAATTTCATCTACTTCGATTGTTTTTCAAAATAATTTTCTCAAAAGATGAAGATTTTAAAGTTCGTTATAATCAAACCTATGCTGTTGAAAATATAGTTCAATGTTTCACCAAGAAATTGGTTAAATCCTGCTTGAATATATTATTGGTGATCAGAAATTATGAATCTGCTAATGTACCTGAAACTCAGTTTATTCTTCACACACGTCAAAAAAAAAAAAAAAAAAAAAGGATGTACAGTACAATCTCATTTATCCTGACTAACTAGGATCAAAGGAAATCCGGATGATCAAAACTCCGGATAATCAGGAGAGTATGGGTAAAAACCAAACCAAATCGTTAACTACCTAATGCTGTCTGCCCACGGATTGTATAGAGAGGCAAACATCCGGTTTACAGGCGGAAATGGACGCATCTATTAGCTTTTAGGGATGTCAGCGTTTGCAGATAAATGCTAGCCTCTAAATTAAGCAGAACACGCTCATCAAATTTTTACTTTTCACCCTCATTCAGATAGACTCGTCTCAACTGGACGTTTGCCAAATCCATACAATCCATGGTTGAACAGTATAAAGGTAGACTTGATGTTTATAAAAACAAAAGATAATGTTTTGTAACATAATTACATCGAACTGTTTGTAAGACATAACATATAAAAGAAAGTTCCTATTATTTCTTGGGAAAAAAAGTAGCAACAGTGTGACGCTGCGACGCCCGCCGCAGATTTTTGAGTAAGCCTGTAGTAAACAAAAAAGGCTCCTAAATCTATAATGGAGTCAAAAAAAAAAAAAAGCTTTTTAGCCTACGTTTTGCAGGTAACTTTTTAATTAGCATCTTAATTTCAAGTATTTGAGATAGTGATATTTTTTTAAAACTGTTACGACTGGTTTACTTTGCAGATTTTTTTCTCTTAACTTAGTTCCTGGCTTAGTGTACTTGCGTTCTTGCAAACATATTTCAAAACTATGTATTTTAACATAAGTTTAAAAAAAAAAAGCTTCAACTTTTTTTTTTACATCGAACTGTTTGTAAGACATAACATATAAAAGAAAGTTCCTATTATTTCTTGGAAAAAAAAGTAGCAACAGTGTGACGCTGCGACGCCCGCCGCAGATTTTTGAGTAAGCCTGTAGTAAACAAAAAAGGCTCCTAAATCTATAATGGAGTCAAAAAAAAAAAAAAAAAAAAGCTTTTTAGCCTACGTTTTGCAGGTAACTTTTTAATTGCATCTTAATTTCAAGTATTTGAGATAGTGATATTTTTTGAAAACTGTTACGACTGGTTTACTTTGCAGATTTTTTTTTCTTAACTTAGTTCCTGGCTTAGTGTACTTGCGTTCCTGCAAACATATTTCAAAACTATGTATTTTAACATAAGTTTAAAAAAAAAAACCTTCAACTTTTATCCCGATAGTTCAAAGATCTGGATAAACAAGATTCTACTGTTATTTTAACTTTTGTCATCCTCGCATGATTTTATTGGATTTGCACACAATCTTAAAAATCAAGTTCAATGTTTCACCAAGAAATTGGTTAAATCCATAGGGCCCATATGCAAAATTGTAAGGGGGGGGGGCTCAGATATTCATATTTTAACCATGGTTTTGCAGGATATTTTCCCCATGGAAACCGATTTCTGGACAGATTAGAGTCCTTAAAATTTGACATTTTAAATAACTTATTCATTAATGGCTGGAGAAGAAATGTTTTTACATTTTTGCAAAGAAAAAAGTACTAAAAACAAGGAAGCTCTAATTTCAAAGGGGGGCTCAAGCCTCCTTGCCCCCCTATATAAGCGCCCTTGGTTAAATCTAGGATCTTTTAGTCGAACCAGCTTTTTGGGGATAGGTTTCATCGATGTAATGGTGCTTTTGGTGGTCACTAGTTTGTAAACGCATCATTGCATTTGTGAAATTTATCTCTACATAGTATAAAATGAAGTCCCTAAAAAGCGTCTGGGTGTTTGAACTTGCAAAAGTCGAGAACTATACATATCCGATTGCGCTGAAATTTTCACAGTTTGTTCCTTTAAGTCCTGAAAAGGTTTGCAGACCAGTTTGAATAAAATTCGATGAATGGTTCTTTTTTTTTTTCCAATTTAGGCCCAACTTTAACATAAATTCCCGAATATGGGGATGAAAAATGACTTACACATACTAATATTACATATCGTTAGAAAGGGTAGAATTTTCCGCGTTCTACGCAGTTTGTTTCAATGCTCTAACTTTATTACGACGGGAGTTATTAGCGTTTTTAGCTCGACTTTTTTTAGGCTTAGCTGAAATTTAGGCACTAGTTTCTTCATTAAATGAATCAATAAAAAGTGAAGGAATTGTCACACAGCTTTCTTTTTGACGCAATTGGATAAATCGACCTTTTTTACTCCAGATCTAACTCTGGTCTATCTATGGTCGAAAAAATAAGCTTTTATCTCAAAAGGAAAAAACGTTACAAGCCTTTTTAAATCAAGTTTAAGAAATCGCGATTCCATTCAAATTGTGAACCAATTTCTTTCGCATTTTAATTCCTTAATATTATTTTATTGTGTTTCCATGGTTACGCTTTTTAGATCATCTTTCTGGATTTAATTTCTTAAAAGTATTTTAATATATGTCGTCATTGTTTGGAAGGGAAATCATGATGGTTTTTTTAGTTATTTTTTACGCCTGATTGTTGAATATACGTCACTTGACACAATTTTTATTTTCAAGGTAGACCGGGCAAAGCCGGGCAAATCAGCTAGTCTCCAATAAAATGGTTGCGACTAAATTTCCCTAAATTGAACCAATTTCTTGGTGAAACATTGAAATTTATTTTCAAGAGTGCATGCAAATTTGCACTCAATTTATACGTCTCATTGGACAACACTGGACGCTAATTTATTGAAAAAATTTTAAAATTTTCTTGCATAAAATAAATAAAGCATGGTACAAAAATTCAGCTCCGTTCATGACAACAAAATATTGTTGTTTTGCATAGAATCGTTATTTTGCTGACATAGTTTTGCATCATTTTGTGCGAAAAAAGGAAGGTTGTACCTTAAATTCATCTACTTTCGTAAAATCTGAATATATTTCAAAGCACTTTTCTTGAAAGGGAGTAAACTCTTTCAATAACAGCTAGAATGATGAATTTTAAAGGAAAAAAATGAGTGACTTTGATTTTGTAACTTCAAGCACCCCACTTTTACAACGAGAATACACAATAAGAATATTTGCTAGCTTCTTGTATCTGTTTTTGCAACACTAGCATTGCCAGTGTATAGCCACCAATTTCGGCAACGTGGGGAAGGTTTGTCGATGTTGTTCATGTCTTTAAACTTACTTTATTGATGTAAAACAATGCAAATACACATTAATGCAAATATTGAAAATCTTTTATAAAGTCAAGAAAAGACCAATATTCTTTCAGTTTATAAGGGAGAAATATCGTCAAAAAAAAAAAAAAAAGAAGAAGAAGCTGACTGAACGAAGCATTCATGTTCGACAGCGGGAGTTCAAAAATCCGTTTTTTAAGTGTAATTTTTCGAAAAATAGCCAAAATGTGGATATTATTCGTTTGTTTCTCGCCGATAGTGGTGAAAAATGTCTTTAAGTTTAACACTTTTTTAAAAAAAAGTTTGATGACGTATTAAGGAAGTTACGGCGTACCCTCAAAAGAACACTTTTGATATATTTCATTTTATATTCGAAGCACATGAACGTTGAAAACTAAATGTTTGGAAATCTGTTTGTATTCATTCAATAAATTTAGAAAGTTCTGTTTGTATATAAATACTTTATACATTCAGAAAGGGAAATATAACGTACAAAGCTTCTCCGTCTCCCTCCCCCTCCCCTTTTTGAATAATTTGCAAAACGAGACGAAAATTCTCATTGCTTTGTTTCATAAAAGTGGGGTGCTGCATAGCATAGAAGAAAAGTACAGTAGAGCATAGATTCTATTCGACTAAAGTCTAGGGTGTTCTCCCTGATTTCGATTCTTTTGCTAATTTTTATAAAAAATAGCATAATGTCACCTATGGGCAATATATAGATATGCATGTATGCCATTGGTTCTCGCATCCATGCTTTCGATTAAAAAATCGATGATCTTTTTAAATTATCTCATTGTAATTGTAGGCAATTGCAGTGATATAGATAAACTCTGAAAATGACACAAATAATTCCGCACTTCTTCTTTTTCGAAAGGCAAACAGCTATGATGGATCAGCTACCTGTTTGGGAAGCTGAGCCGCTCTTCTTTCCGAAAGGCAAACGGGCTGTAAAGAATCAGCTACCTGTTTGGAAAGCTGAGACATTCATCTTTTCCGAAAGGCAAACAGCTATGACGAATCAGCTACCAGTTTGGAAAGCAGAGCCGTTCTTCTTTCCGAAAGGCAATCAGCTATGATGAACCAGCTACCTGTTCAGAAATCTGAGCTGTTCTTCTTTCCTAAAGGCAAACAGCTTTCATAAATCAGCTATTTGTTGGGAAAACTGAGCCGTTCTTCTTTCCGAAAGGCAAACAGCAATGATGAATCAGCTACCTATTTAGAAAACTGAGTCATCAATGAACGAAAAGGCACACAAGTACCTGTTCATCACAATCAACATAAGAAAATATTCAACGAGGTTGGTTCCAATACTAATATTTTCAGAAATACTTTGCACCTCTAAAGTCATGTACGTGCACTATTTATTTTTTCCAATGTCAATATCAAAATATTTTGTATTGAAAATTAATCCGAGAAGGACCACATGCGGTCGATAGTTCCTTTGCTAAAATGTTTGATTTTTTATAACAAAATCTCTTTGAGTTATCAGTATGAACTGAAAACTGTAGTCTGTTCACAGAAAAGATAGACTGAAAGTTTAAAAAAAATGGGTTGCCAGAAGGTTTGTCTCTTTTGGGGATTTTCTCTGGCATGAAAAAAAAAAGAAAGTAAACTAATATTCGCCATCCGCTTGGCACCGATTCGTTATGTTAGTCTACGCCAAACAGATGATTGACGAAGCCAAATGGCGTTTTTTTTTCTTTTGTTTACATCTAGTCTATCTTTCCCGTAAACGCAGTATAGGGTCAAATGTGCCAGCAGAATTTTTTTTTTTTCTTGACATCTGAATCAAAACATTAGTTCGTATACCCGTTACTTAGAAGCTCCCAATTTTCAGAATGCGTCGGCTTGATGACCGCGTACGTCAAGAAGTAAGCTGAGACAAAGGTACCGAAGGACAAAGGAAAGAGGATTTTGGAAACTTTGTCAATATTTTTAGACAATCTCTGTCGGTTGTAATTGGCAGGGATTATAGGTTGCGGCCTCTTCAACCACCCGAAAAGTGAGAGAATGGGTGTTCGCCTGTCTTCAATGTCCAAACCTTGCATGACTTCGCGGGATGCAGACACGTGATCTCTTGTTATTCCTGGGTCGTTGCTGTTGTTGTCTTTTAACCCTCCTGTCTGCTGGAAGAAAATAAGAAACTTTAGGATAAATGAAGAAAAAAAGGAGGGGTTCTTTGAACACTTCTTTTTGGATGAATGAAGTATTAAAATAAGAATTATTTTAATGAAGATACAGTAAAACCTGTAAAGTTGACTACCCTTGTCATTTGACCACCTGTCCAAGTTGACCGCTATTTTCAGGCACAGAATTAGATCTATATCATATAATTGAACCTCTATAAGTTGATCACTTGTTTCAGTTGACCACTAAAGTAGTGTACCGCAAGTGGTCAATTTACACAGGTTTCACTGTACTTAAGGATAAAAGATGAATTAAGGAGGGTTTTTTAAAATTCTTCTTTTAGTACAAAAAAGAATTATCCTGAACAAGATACTTCAGAACAAAAAGAAGAATGAAGGAGGAGTTCTTTTAATTCTTCTTTTAGGATAAAAGAAGAATTAAGGAAGGATTTTTTAATTATTCTTCTAGGGAAAAGAAAAATTAAGGAGGGGTTCTTTTAACTCTTCTTCTTGGAAAAAGAAGAATTGAGGACAGAAGAATTAGGTAAGGGTTCTTTTAATTCTTCTTCTAGCATAAAATAATAAAAAAAAAGGGTTCTTTTAATTCTTCTTCTAGCATAAAATAATAAAAAAGGGGTTCTTTTAATTCTTCTTCTAGAATAACAGAAGAATTAAAGGGGGTTCTTTTAATACCTCTGTTTAGATAAAAGAATGATTAAAAGAAGTATCCCGAAGAAGATAACTGGGATAAAAGAAGAATTAAGAAGGGGTTGTTTTAATTCTTCTTTTAGGATAAAAGGAGAATCATCCTTAAGAAGATACTTTAGTATAAAATAATTTTAAAGGGATTCTTTTCATTCTTCTCTTAGGATAAATAAAGAATTATTCTAATAAAGGTACTTTTGTGTAAAAAAAATTAAGGAGGGAGTCGTTAAGGGTCTTGAGGAGGGGATAAAAGAGGAATTATTAAGAAGTTACTTTATTTTAGGTTAAAAGAACTAAGGAGAGATTCTTTTAATTCTTCTTCTAGGATAAAAGAAAAACTAAAAGAAGGATTATCTTAAATAATATACTTCAGGATAAACGCAACGAATGAGAAGACAATAAAAACTTTTATGTTTAAAATTACTTTCCTGATCGCACAACACGTCACGGTAAAGTTATAGGGTGTTACTGGCGAGTAACAATGGTCACCGTTAGCCCCCCTATAGATGACTTACTCGACATTTTGGTTTCAAGAACGTTTTGGATCCACCCTTGTTTCAAGTACAATAAATCCTCATTAATCCGGACTCCAACAAACCGGACTTCGCTTGATTCGGACAGCCATTTGAATGTGCGTACTATGAGAATAAAAGACGAATTAGCGCAATAACTTTTTGAAGTGATTACTTCTTATGGGCGTGTTAACCGATTTGTGACATAACGCGTAACGACGCAACTCTCGTCTGGCATTCCTTTCGTTCGCGCATAAGACAGATGCGCGCATGCTCGGAGAAACTCTGTTTCTTTACTCTCTGGGTCAGCTTTAAGCGTTAAGTGATAGTAGAAAAAGTAATGAAACTAACAGAAGATGAATGATCGTCGCAACATAATGCAATCGCCTAACGAAAGGTGAGTTTAACAATACAATTTAATACCAATGACATTGTAAACAATATATATTCAAAACAGCATTTAATCTTTAAATTTATTTTCAAAACAAAAAACATTTTTGCGATTATTTATACTAAAAATATCTCGCTTCATTGAGGGTTTCGAACTATGATAAGGTGTACATATTTTAAACAAACTTCATAACCACAGACTACGCAACGCGGGGGTTGGGGACGGCCAAGAAAATAAAAAAATAAAAAATGAACATTTAATTTGTGCATCACAGAATAAAATCTAAACTGACTTTAACTTTCAAACAGTCACTCGTTAAAAAGTTAGTTACTTGGGGGGGGGGGGAAGATCCAATAAAGTGTGCGGTTAGGGTCCCTGGTGGTTTTTGCAGGGGGAAGGGCAAAATGTAGATCCTAGTCTGGTCGTAATAATACGCCAATTTTATCGTTTCAGATTTAAGCTTAACCTTGTGGTTTGTTTACGGTGATAACATCTATTTACAATAAACATTTTAAAACAGTATTAAACCTTTAAATTTATTTTCAAAACAAAAACATTTTTGCGATTAGTTATACTAAAAATATCTCGCTTCATTCAGGGTTTTGAACTGTGAAAAGGTGTACATAATTAGAACAAACTACCGTATTACCCCGCATTTGCCGGCATACCTCAAATATGAGGGTCATCAGATTTTCAACAACCCTTTCCTGGTCCTTTCCAGTATGCCGGAAAAAACAAGGTTAAAAAAAACATAAAAATTTAATACTATAACAAATACATATTCAACATAAAAAATAAAAATATTAATTTGAATTTTTGGCATCTTGAATTCAAATTATGTTTTTTGCAATCACGAGCGTGTGTGTGTATGAATGCGCGTGTATGTTTGTGTAGGCGCATGTGTGTGGGTGCGTGTGTGTATGTATGCATATGTGTGCTTGTTGTGCATGCAGTGCTGTGTGTGTACGCGCGCGTGTGTGTAGGCGTTCGTTTGTGTGTGTGTGTATGTAGGCATATGTGTTTGTGTCCGTGTGCAAGCATGAGTGTGTGTATGTGTATGTGTGTGTGTGTAGGAGGGTGTGTTTGTGTCTGTGCGCAGGCATGAGTGTGTGTAGGCGTGTGTGTGTAAGATATGGACGCAACCTGGAGACGGTTTTCGCAAGAGGAGCAGCATCGTGAGGCCCGTCGACACGACGGTGGTGCAGGCAGAGGGTGTTGGTGAGAAAATAAAATCATAGGACATCAAAATAATCAAATGAGAACAATAAGCAATCGTGATTGCTCAAAGAAATAATAAAAGCTCTATACTGGTGTGCTAAGCACATGAGTATAATTTGTATCTACACGTTTTATCCAAATTATTGTCACTAGGTGATTCTTTGTAACATATACTACCTAAATACATTGTTTTATGAATATTTGTGAATGGGAAATATTAAAATAAAATTCCTGAAAAAGTGGCATCTAAATAAAATACACGGAAACATAAAAATTTAAAATTGATTTCAGATTGCTCATTTTGAGCTCAGCTGCAGATTCCATTTTTGTGCTTAGCCAGGCAGTACAGATCAGTTTATTAGTATTAATAAACAGTGTAATATTGTACAAATATTTATTAACTGTAGTAAGATAATGCATCATCAAACTACCACGAATTTTTTTCATCTCGACGACCTGAAATTTATTGGTTCGTTTTTGAAAATCAGATTACTTTGGGAATTTATTATTATTTTTCCTCGTAGAGTTTGCTTTGCGGTTGAAACAGAGGGGAAAATTTACTTTTGTGTGGTTTCAAAATTAACTTTGAATTTTCCGGCATGCCGGAAAATTCGAATTTCCCGGTACGCTGGTCAACCTCGCTTTTTTCCGGCATGTCGGCTAATGCGGGGTAATACGGTACATCCCCGCAGACTCCGCAACGCGAGGATATAGGGGACGGCCGAAATAACAAAAATAATAAATAAACATATAATTTGTTCATCACAGAGTAAAATCTAAAATGTTTCGTAAGTTTGAGTGTCTTCTGATAAACGAAATATTTAGAAACGACGCGTCATTTAATCTATTGTTTTTGCGCCGACATCAAAACTTATGTTTAAAAGTAGTCTGAATGGTCTGAAAGGATAAAATTATTTTTTATTTAGAGCAATTTTGAAGGTCGGTTCTATTTTTTTTTTTTTTTGAAGGGATAACTTCTCATGGGAGGATAAACCAATTTGTGACATAACGCGCGTGACGGCGCAACTCTCGTCTGGCATTCCTTTCGTTCGTGCATACGACAGAAGCGCGCATGGTCGGGGAAATTTTGTTTCTTTACTCTTTGGGTAAGCTTTAAGCGTAAAGTGATAGTAGAAAAAATAATGAAACTAACAGACGATGGATGATCGTCGCAACATAACGCAATCTTCTAACGAAAGGTGAGTTTAATAATACAATATATTTCCAATAACATTGTAAACAATACATATTCAAAACAGCATTTAATCTTCAAATTTATTTTCAAAACAAAAACATTTTTGCGATTAGTTATACTAAAAATATCTCGCTTCATTTAGGGTTTTGAACTGTGATAAGATGTACATATTTTAAACGAACTTCATCCCCGCAGACTTCGCAACGCGGGGGTTGGGGACGGCCGAGAAAACAAAAAATAATAAATAAACATTTAATTTGTTCATCACAGAGTAAAATCTATAATGTTTCGTAAGTTTGAGTGTTTTTTCTGATAAACGAAATATTTAGAAACGACGCGTCATTTAATCTATTGTTTTTGCGTCGACATCAAAACTTATGTTTAAAAGTAGTCTGAATGGTGATCAAAGAATAAAAATCTCCCCGAACAAAAGCATTTCAAGTATTATGCAATTTATTCATAAACAGCTTTTAAATTATACACAAGAAGGTTCTGCTTTAGTTAATGAAGATTATTATACAATTCCTTTAATTTTGACCGGAGATTTTAATGTTTATTTTGCTTCTGATCGAGCTAAAAATTTAGTATCGTTTCTACAATCCAAATTACAATTACAAATGATTAATAAGTCAGAAGAAGTCACTACAAGTCACGGAACTGTATTTGACGCAGTCTTGGCAAGATTTTTAGATAACAAACAATGGAAAAATTTTGTTGCTTATTATAGCTACCATAAGCCAACTGTTAATTTCATAGGATTAAATAATGATAATAATTTAATCCTATGAAAGTTATCACTTCTGCCGAGTGTCCCGTGACGTACTTTTTTCTTTTAGACTGTATTTTATGTTTTAGTAATTTTCTGTTATACCTACTGTTTTATATTTCATTCTCTTCAAATCAAAATACACTTTTTTTGATGACCCCTCACAATTACGTTTGTCTGCAGAATTTCTGGAAATATCTTCATATTAAAGGTGTAATTTGCTTAAGTTCAGCACTATTTCTGCAGATTTTTCGACCTTGAAGAAAGTTTTAAGCTCCCAGAAATGACCTTTATTCGACTCGAAACTCGACATTTTCGCACGGGAAAAATTATGTGATGTTTATAAATAAATCGCAAATAATTCGGAGAAAACTAAAACTTCAAATATGAATTATTTTTGTATACAGTGAAACCTGTGTAAGTTGACCTCTTGCGGTGCAGTAATTTGGTGGTCAACTTAGACAGGTGGTCAACTTATAGAGGATAGTAAAGTTTTTTTTTTTGTCATTTCTTACCCTATGCATTCATTTTTTAACTAATTGGAATACTTTAAACTCACTTTCATTGATTAAAATTACTTTAAAACAATAAAAAAAAATGTTGTTTAAATATTTTTAGAGATTATTTACCAGAATGGCGTGTAAAGTATCATACAAGTTCAAAATTTCTGTAAATCGATCCAAAAAAAAAAAAAGTCTCATAGCTTATAAAAAAAAAAATACTTACTTGATATTAACAATTCCTAAAAATTTATAACAAGTCAAAAGTGACTCAAATTCTTCATTCGATTTTTTCCTGTACATTTGTAACCATGGCAATCCACTTTTCAACAAAATAAATCTTTATTGAAGTTTGGCGCATTTTTTTGGGACTTAACATTAGCCCAATGTTTTTCGATGGAATCGTAAATATTCATAGGTTTTTCTAAAATGTCTAGTTGCTTCTTTGAGGCATCTCTGATTAAACTTTTTGTACACTCTAATGCTTTTGCCAAGTGGTCAACTTACAAAGGGTTTTTTACAATACCCCAAACCAAAGCTGATGTATATTAGTGGTCAAGATATGTATGGTCAAGATGTATAATAGGTGGTCAAGATAGAGAGGTGGTCAAGTTACAGAGGTTTTCCTTCATTATATAAGATAGGACTAATTCCGTTCCTCACAAAAGTGGTCAACATAGGCAGGTGGTCAACTTACAAAGGTAGTCAACTTTACAGGTTTTACTGTAATCGTTATTCATTACATAATTCTTTTCGTTCGAAAATGTCATGGTTTGAGCCGAATAAGCGTTTCAATTGAGGAGATCTTAGATTTACTTCTCAGTTGAAAAACTCGACAGAAATTGTGCCGAATTTCTGAAAAATTGTTTCTTGAAGTTGAAGATATTTGCAGAAAATCTGCAGAAAATTTGTCATCTTTGAGTGCCTGCTTTATACCTTTTACGCTCCCTGCACGGTAGACTTGTCCCTCAATGATAGCGATATACAGTGAAACTTCAGTTTTACGTTTCCCAAATCTACGCTTTTCCCGCATTTAATATTTTTTCATCGGGTCCCATCATCTATTCTGCTGCTAAGTACTGCCCGCATGCATTTTACGTTTTCCCGTATTTTACGTTTTTAAACCCAGTTGGAGAAACGTAAAATCGAGGTTTCATTGTATAGGTGCTATTTTGTCGGGAAAAAATTTTACTTTCTTTATGATTAACATTCTTGTGAAAATAGGTTCTTAGTCTACTCGTATCATCGTATCGTATTTTGAATGAAATAGGTACTATAGCACCTATTTGTTTTTTCACTAAAAATTAAACGTTTCAGTTCGAATTTTAAAATATGGATTGAAAAATTACAGAATATTTCCAGTTTGAAAATATCAGCAAAATATTGGAATGATTTTCTTTTTGAATACAATTTTTATTTCAAATTAATTATTAAAATAGTTTTCATTTTGAGAAAAGCGGCACAAATTAACTTAGTTTCTTTTACTGGTGCCATCTAGCGAGTAGGATATTGAACAACTTAAATTCTTCTCCTTAGTTTTAGAAATAACTCTTTCTGCGTTAAAAAAAAAAAAAAAAAAAGCCATAGCCAAGAGTCGAAAACACCTGTAAAAGTATCTTTTATTTAAACTATGCTTTATGCAGTTTCAAAACTGGATTTGAAAAAGATGAAAAATCCGTTTTCTATTTTTTTTTTTAAATGGAGGAATAGAACGAAATAAACAGGAAAGGTAAATAACATGCATTAAATTAAATAATACGTTTGTACGATCCAGAAAGAAATAAGAAATACGTTTTAGAGAGAGAAATAAATTGTTTTCTCTGAAGAAAATATTAATAATATATATATTTTTTAAATTATTAAAACGATTCTTTCAGAACAGGAAGCAGCAAACCTTTTGGTTTGGATATTAAAAACGAGTAAACAAACAATTTTCAATTAACTCCAATTTGTAATGGCTGTATGCAAATATCATAAATTATTTGCATGATATACAAAGAAGTGAGTATTATTAGTTATAAAAAATTATTCTTGCGTATATTTCATAATTATGTTACGCAAATGCAATACATTTTCAATTAAAATATTTTTCTCACCGCATTCATCAAGTTTCAAAATCAAAAGTTTAGAACGCAAATGCGAGGCTTAAATTTTCAAATTCCAGTCATTTAATATACCTGAAAAAAATCTTTTTTCGTGTGTGAGACCAAAAGCAATATTATCTGTCTTGTCGGCGCGGCGTTTGGAATTAAAAAATAAAATAAATAAAAAATAAGTTAATACACAAGATAGATAATAATGTTGTGTCAAATCTATTTAAACTCACTTTAGTCAAACAAAACCTCTTTTAAAGCAGATCTCCCCAAACATCTAGGAATGCCCGGGCAATGACGTCAAAGTCGCTATGGAAACCAATCGTTGTTACTTCTTACGGCGCATGCGCTTCTTAAAGAGTGCCTCTCTCGCCTTTCAAAAAGCCGCAGGATACCGAAGAATTTTTTAACGTTTTCCTTTTAAATTTTCTAAGTCTTTTTGTTTCTTTCAATTCAATTGAATATTTTTCCTTCGTCCATTCATTTATTTAGTTTTTTAATACTTATTTATTTATTTTTTGCTATCAACTGACAGAGTTTTCTATTTTGTTTCTATGTTCGTGAAATAGTTTAAAAAACAAAATGTGAAAATATTTAAAAGGAAAAATGCGCTTTATGAATCAATGTCAATGATCTTTATGTGTTGCATATTATGTATCTCAGGATTATTTCGAAATTTCCGGACAGTAGGCCAAACACATCCACAGGGACCCCTAAACAGTATAATAAAAAAAAGCGCTAAGGTTGAAACCGCACACTTTTTTGCTGCTGCATATGTTATAGGTTTGAGCGTATATTGACGGTGAATAAAATACTGAAGAAAACTAAACCTTTTTACTTCCTTTTACAAAAAAGGAAGTATTGTATTCGCGAAAAATGTACGTATGTATGTGCGTATGTTTGTCGCATAACTCAAAAACGGTATATCGTAGAAAGTTGAAATTTGATACGTAGACTCCTAATAGGGTGTAGTTGTGTACCTTCCTTTTTGGTTGCATTCGGATGTTCCTAAGGGGGTATTTCGCCCCTTTTGGAGGGGAAATCATTGTTAATTTCGATCTAAACTCAAGTGGTGTTAAAATTTGTCGGACACTTGGCGATATATCGCCAGTCTTTTGGTCACCATGTTTTGTCGCCAACTTGATGACAAATTCAGCGATTCTTTCCTTTTTTTTTAAATTTGGTTTCAATTTGGCCACTGTTGGTGATATTTAGAGAGTAAACTATTGAATCACATTAAAATTGCCAATAATGGGGAAATGACATTGAATTGGAGTAAAAGGAAGTCGTGTGATGCACACATCAGCTCGTTTATGTTATAGACTAGGGGGCCATTAGGCCCTCATAGTAGGATTTTTTTTTTTTCAGGAGTCTGCGACGCAATAAGGGAAGGGAAAAAATCAGTCATTAATATAAACAGACATTAGATTAATAGTAAAATCCAAATCGGCTCCGAGGAATGATTAAACATAAGATACTAAATACAAATACCATGGGTATGCTTACCCGTTGATTATATTTCCCCCGAAAATTCAGTACAAATATTCAATAGTTAAAGTGTAAGACTTTTAATTCTATGAATTTTTACATATAGAACGACATTCAGATTATTTAATCATTGAAATAAGTGCTGCAGACTATAGGGCTCCCCTACTTCTTTCGTTCGAAATTAAACCCTGCATTGACGTAATCATAAATCAGGCTCTGATGTTTCTTACATTAGAAGGACAAAAAAATATCAGTTCATTTGTTTTTTGCTAAGAACAGTGGTGTATCCAGATTTGGCGATATCCCTCCGAAACTCAGATAATTTTCTCTCATGACCATAGAAACGGTTCAAAACTAGCCATATATCCCGTTTCGATTTTTACTTCCTTTTACAAAAAAGGAAGTATTGTATTCGCGAAAAAATTTTCTCTCGAAAATCAGCCTTCATTTCCATTTTGCTCGCCTCTGAATGAATATTGAGTTTTTTTTTTCAACCCGACCACACGTGGATATACGCCTAAGAGCGTCTACACACCAGGAGTATCCATTTTGACGATCCCCGAGTTAATTACAACGAGTTTTCTCGTCATGTCCTATGTACGTATGTATGTGCGTATGTGTGTATGTGCGTATGTATCTTCATAACTCAAAAACAGTATGTCTTAGAAAGTTGAAATTTGGTATGTAGACTCCTAGTGGGGTCTAGTTGTGCACCTCCATTTTTGATTGCATTCGGATGGTCCAAAGTTAGTCTTTTACACCTTTATGGGGTAAAATCATTGTTAATTTCAAAGCAAACTGAAGTGGTGTTATAATTTGGCAAACAATTGGCAATATATCGTCAAGCTTTTGGTCGCCAAGTTTTGTCACTAACTTGGCGATAAATTTGGCGGTGCTTTTTTTTTTTTAAATTTGGTTTCAATTTGGCCATACTTAGAGAGTTAACCATTGAAAATTTATCTGTATAAAACATTTTCTTTTCTTCGGTTCGCAATAAACTTGGGGTGAGTATAATTAAAGTGTTTCTTTGCTCAGTTCGAGGCGCTATTATCATTAAATTGGAGTAAAAGGAAATCATGTGATGCACACATCAGCTCGTTTTTTCTAGCAACTCCACTGGCTGAAAAAAAAAAACCTCCTTCTGGAAATTTAAACCATAAACTTGCAAATACATCTTGGCGAAATTATTTAACATCACATTTTGCAACAAAAAACTTTGAAAGGATTTTTACCCTACTAAATCGCTTTCTGAGACATGTTTTAAAAGTAGAGCATTTATGTCTACATTTGCACATTTTAATTATCCTTTAAGCAAGTTTTCAGTGCGAGGAATTCCAGACACTTCCGATGATTGCATACATCTTACAAGTTTTTATCCTGTCAATTAGTTTTCAGTAACTTTATATTTAACTGAAAAACTACCGAATCAGTTAGTTAAACTAAGGTGACTTAAACAAATGTAAGTTGAAATTCTACTGAATTCAGTTTACTGAGTCGATAAATTTTCGCAGAAAATTCAGTTTCATTAAAATTACGAATTGATTTAAACAGAAACGTAAGTAATGAGAAAAAGAACTTTTTAAAAGAAAATACAAACTAATAAATAGAAACAATTCAAAGTCATATTTACGTTCAAATCCAGTATTTTTTCATAATTCAATGCATTTAACACTACCAATCGCCAGAAATAGTTTAAAAGAATCTATAGACGAATTTAATCTAGTTATAAAATCAAAAAGTGGTTTGAGCATAAATGCAAGGAATGAGCTTAAGAATTTCTTCAAGGAAATACAAATAAAAAAATATTAACATTCTTTAATGGCACATTCAAAGTGCTTTTGGATACAAAAACGCTTTAGTTTTGCGTTTCATAACATAGTGTGCTAGACATTTCCAATCGCCAGAAAATAATCTATAGATGAACTACTCTGCTGTCTCGCTATTTCGCTTTGAAGGATTTGCAGCTCACAATTCAACTTAAGGATTTCAGAATCTAGAGTTTCTGATTCATTTTTCAAACTAGTGATGTAAAATGCTGCCTCCTTAAGTAGCTTCACGGTAGACAGGCGTCTTGGCTCAGAGTCGAAAGGCACTAAGTTCTTGAGGAACTCCAAATTATCTCGCAAATCTGCCCGACGTTTTCTCTCTAACTCATTGTGGTAGCCTTTACGCCGAGCTGATTTATCCTTAAACTGTTTCTTATACGTGTTGCGAGAAAAATCTGATGAGCAGTAATCGTGGTCCGAGTTTTTTTCAACAAACTGGGCAGCTTTTAGAAGTAAATCAATACTCATTTTCGTTGGAAGATATTGCAAGTTTAGCTTAGCTATAATATCAACACATCACGTTAACGACTGTTTTACCTTTGGAAAAAGCATGCTCTCGTATTTTAGGTGTTGCCACCCATTCAAAAACTTAATTAAAATTTTTAGCGAAAGTTAAATAAACTAATAACACCAGGGAAACCAACAAGGAAGGCTCAAAATTAAATTGGAGAGATAACATTTGCAATAAATATGCATCACGAGTGTTTGCTAATTCGCAACTCCAACAAACTATAGGGGACACTGCAGCCACCGTCTAATGGCGGATGAAAAAGGTAAAACAAACGCATGCCGTAGCGTAGAAAATGCGAATAAGCCTAGTAATTTTTGTTTGTTTGCATGATTTTTTTTTTTTTTTGCTTTATTCTTTTTAAATTAATTTTTAAAGTCTTGTGGATATTCTGGTCCACGTAGAAAGAAATGAGAATCCAAGAAGCATTACTAAACGTCAGAAATTAATGCAAATTTCGTAGTTCGTAGTTTTAAGCAGCCATTTCCACTATGTTGAATTCGATATTTATCAATTCTTGATGGAACTACATTTTCTTGTGGCCATAAGACTGACAAGAATAGCAATTAATGCTAGATAATTTAATTATATGACATTAAGAATTATAATCAAAAGAAGATGATACCTCTTTATCTTGCTTGGCTAGCGCTAATTGTTTTGCATTTGCAGCTGAGTTATTTTTCTCAAATTGCCGAATCGGTTAAATTTTTTTCTGTTTCGTATATTTCTAATTTCTGCGTTATGATTTAATTCTGTCATGTATGCAAATCATCAACAAAATTCTCACAAATATATGGTGGCAGTTTTCTTTTTAATTGATCTACCATTATTTCTTTTAACTTATAGAATTCTGTAATCTTTCTACCATTTTATTCTACTCATGATAAAAAATCAAAATGGTTTAATTGACATGTGAAATCTCGCCAAAGGTTCTTTGCTCGCACAATACTAAAACTATAATCCTAAACAAATTTTTGGTGAAACTCTTCAGCTGAGAATGAAAGCAATAAAGTAAAATTGGTACACTATTTTGGCGAAGAAAGCTTTTGTTTTTGCTTCAAATTTCTTTCTCGGTTAAACATTTTTCATTTCGTTCTACGATAATATATTCAAGAAAATATTTTGCATACTGTCCATTCCAACCAAATGATGCGGTAAAATAAGGTTAGTTAAATTAATTATTTTTAAACTAGGCGGAGATGAAAGCCCGAATTCTTCCGCTAATGTTATTAAATCCTTCTTTCGAGCTTAAGAAAAAAAAAACATGTTCTTACAAATTCACACAAAACAATAAAAAGTTTTACCTGGTATAACGTTATCCTCTTCAAAAAAAAAAAAAAAAGCTTCGAACAGCGTATTTATTTTTAATTTCATGCAAAATGCGTGTTAATCCAGAGTTTTCCTGTGTTTAGGATTTCGCCATTTACGACAGTCAACTCACATTTTAGAGGAAAATAATGTAAACTAACATTCTTTTGAGAAGCTCGAGAATACCATTACTGGAGGAAACAATTTCTGTTGCTGAAAGCAATCTAAGACACATCGAATGCATCAATAAATACTCATAAACAAACTGCCTATGTTTACCAACAGACACACGTGGAACGCAATGTTTTACCTTTTTTTATAATTGTGTAAATCATCGCAAGGTAGCATATTCGAGCGCTGGAGTTGCGAATTGGGTATTAAGATAAAAATTTGCAATAACAATTTTTAATTAGTCAAAATAATCCGATTTCTTGGTATAAAAATAATAAACAAGTGTGCGTAAAATTAATTTCAAACAACTGGGATTTAACTGAAAAGGATGCCAGTGCATTTCATTTCAGCAGAAGCATTAGCGACAAAATATCGCCAAAGGAGCCTCGAGAATCGCCGTGAATAGTTACATTAGCAGAAAACCTCCTGCATTCCACTAATTAATGTTGTCTAGCGTTCCATTAAATAATGAGTTACGTGTTGAACCCGACCGTGCATCGAATAGCTGTTGGACGTCTACGAAGATGAGCTATTTTCTATAATTCTCGAATAGTTTTCAAAATTACTATTAGATGCATTCGGATTGTCTGTCACTTGGAAACAGAAAATGTATAGACATTTCTATATTACAGTAAACACTGTGCTTAAAATAGAAATAAAAGTAAAGTAAATTCATATTTAGAAAAACTCGCCTCTAGGTGGTATATTAACTGAGCCAAGGGTATTAAAACCAGGTTGTCGGTATATTGCATGCATTTCTGCCTTAGCTCTGGCTTAGAGGCGGTAACTGATTTGCCTTCAGTTTATGAGTTGAACCGCGCCATGTCTGTGGACCCCCGCAGGTGATAATAGAGATAAATTTACTTAAGCTACCAGTTTCTTGGTACGCTCAGCTTCAAAGAGATGACATCTGCCTGCAGCTCGGTTATTCCCTATTGCGATCTGATGAGTCCAAACAAGGATGAAACAGCAATCTCTAGATGAGATAACCTGGCTGTCAGTACATTACATGGGTAGGGGTACCTCTGAAGGGTGGAGGGACAATTTTTGATTTCAAAATAGGAGGTCTGGGGATATTTTTTTCGAAACATAAGTCTTCAACATGCAGTTTTGGGCATTTAAATGGAGATCGAGAAAATATCTCGATTTGAGAAGAAACAGCCTCAGCACCAAAAGAAATCATCTTAATTTTTTTATGGTTTTATAAATACGTAATATTTATTTAAAAAAAACATCCATGCTAACAAAAACTCATATCCTTTTAAATTCGCAAAAAAAAAAAAAAAAAAAACTTGTATATTAAGTACAGTTACTTTTCAACTCATTTCACGGAACAACTGATACTCAGGCAGGCATTAAGTTTCAGCAGTAATGGGTAGGCGCTGAGTAGGAACATTTCAAGTAAGTCAAAATTTAACTTTTTGAAAAATATAAATATTTTAACTTATACAAAAATGTGCCCAATACCCAGGAATTGGTTTGTATTGTCAGTACTAAGTCCTAAGTGACTCATCTCTTAAACGAAAAAAAAAAAAAGACCTCAAACCCACATTATTTTTTCATGTGTTTGAGGTTCGTCTGAAATAAGTAAGAGGGCCATCAATTTTAATCACTTCCTTAATTTTTTTTTGACCTCGCGACGTCCCTGCACGTAAGCGTCTAGTGCAAGTTATAAAAAAGGCGCCATCACGAGAAAAGCCTCCGCCGAAATGTCTGCGCCTGTCTATTGCTATAGCAACGAGGCGTGTCCCATTTTGCAAGGGAAGCTTAATGTTGGAAAATCCCGTACGACTGCACAAAGGCGAGAAGACAAGTGGCGAAATGTCGCCAAAAAAAAAAAAAAAAAATCCTGCTAAACCTTGCGGAAAATGAACGAAGTCCGTTTCTATGGCAGTACACAGGCTCAGACTTTACGGCATTAGCTTTTCTCGTGAAAGACAGACAGTAACTTACTTCGTAATTCGCACACCATCGTCCCAAACTCGAAGACTGCGCCCTCAGCCCTTCTCCCGTGATTCCGGCCGCAGAGGAAGGGGTCCTGTGCGGGTACCTCCTGTACAGGTAGTTGACGATGATGAACTCCAGCATCGAAGCGTAGATAAAGAACATGCAGACGCCATCCCACAGGTTCATGGCCGTCAGGTTGGAGACCACGGGCAGGGTGGAACGGAAGCTGTTGGTCGTCGTGCAAAAGTTCAACATCGTGGTCACTCCGATCATGACTCTGGCGGGCACGGCGTTGATATCCAGCCAGAAGCTGATGAAGGAACTTGTCACTAGGACGACACCAGGGCCGAAGACTGTGCTGAAATAAAATATTTTGTCTCGCGTGAAGACGAGGAGGACAAAAAGGCAACTGTAGCTTCCTGAAAAGAGACGGGCGAATTAGACGACATAGAACGGTGGTCAGTAAATCGTGGGTAGAGTACTCTCTAGGTGAGTTGCTACAAACTCGGCAAAATATGGGAAATTGCAAAGAAACACTTCCTTATGATACGTAGGGTAACGTCACCAGTAACAGACAACTATAGATAAAATCATTAGTAGCCATAATTCAACTATGTAGCAACTACTACAACTATAAATTTAACCGGACCCAGTTTCTTCAATACCACTGCATACATTATACATTGGTAACAGCATATTTGAGTAACGGTATACATGTTTCGCTCCTAATTTAGGATGATTTTCTTAAAAATTATGAACGAAATATGGTTACACATGGTTTTACTTTTTGTTTTTGCGCCAACTTCAAAAACTACGTTTAAAAGTATTATCAATGGTGTTCAAAGAATAAAATTTTTCACTTTTTAGAGCAATTTTGAAATCAGTTCTATTTTTTTTTTTCAAAATTGTTTTATGTAATACAATTTGCATTAGATTCGTTTTTATTTTTATTTTTGACAGCAAATTTGCGTCTTCCAAAAAAAAAGGGGGGGGGGGGGGGAATTTTTACCCCCTTTTTTATGGGGCAAAGTGAAAAAATAAAATATTTTTCTAACTAAATATTCTATTTTTTATTAAATGATTCAGCAAATAAAAGGTTGAAAGAATAAAAGAAAATATAATGAAACAATAAACGAATAAATTAAATAAATAAATATATAACTATATTAATATATCAAGAAAAATAAATGAGTGAGAAAGAGTGAATGAAAAAGAAATAAGTGAATGAATGAATAAGTGAAGGACTAAATGAAAGAATGTAAATAAATTAATTAATAAATGACTGTGTAAGTATTTAGTAAATGATTGAGTGTGTTAACGAAGTAGACTACTCCACTTTGCCCCGCATATACTTGACTAATTGTATAAAATAGTATTTACAATACAAATCAGTTAAATATTAACTAAATAAATACTGCAAAGATTATTAGGAGGTTTCAATTAATTTTTTTAATGTTTAACAAGATATTTATCATTTACAGTCTGAGTAATAACTTTAAGTCCAGTGCACTTTTTTGAGAAATTGGACACACCTTAATCTTAGGATCAAAAAGTCATATAAGTGATAATTATTGACCTTAAATACAGGTAAAAAAGACAAAAAAATTTAATTGTAAGTGCTTCATTATCAGAAAATATTACAGATCAATATTTGAACCTGAGTAAAATCTTTAAGGCCAACATAGAAAAAAGGACATGAGGACAAAAATTCAAATATTTATAAGCTTGTGTGGGAGCCATTCCTTCAAATTACTTCAAATATTCTTGTTTTCATGAATGAAACTAGTATTTTACAAAATTCGGGATGTATTTTTTACCATTCATCTTCGATGGTAGATTTCAGCTCTATTGATGAAGTAAAATGTCTCTCCTTTGCATAAACTCTTCTTGCTAAATCACCCAATAAGTTCTCTATTAGGTTAAGATCTGGAGACTTAGTTGGTCATTTCAAAGTTTCAACATTGTTTACTTGGAACCTATTTTTTGCACAGTTACTCGGATGGATAGATGCATTGTTTTGCTCATATTTTCAATTTTCTCCAGTAATAAATTCAGCAGTTGGTAAAAGATGACTTGGGAGGACATTTTGATATGCTTGTGAGTTCATTTTACCTGAAACAAACGCAACTGAGCACACACCATTGTAAGCAAAACACTCTCAAGTTCTGACAGAGCCTCCATCTAATTGGCGCTTGTAGAATGTTTTTTTCTTTTCGTAAATCATGCCAATAGTATTTCCGTCCATTTGGTCCATCCAAGCTCCACTTCTTTTCGTTAGAAAAAATTATTTGAATTCATTGGTTATCCCAGGTCATGATTTCCTAGCTAAAGTTGAAATGCTCTATATTGTGCATTTTGAATAAATGAGGTTTAAGCAATTTTGCAGCATTAATAAAATTTCCACACCTTCTAATTGTGTCATATATCATTTTTGACAAACATTTAAGCATATCGTCTGAATAAGTTTCCTGGTTGAGTACTTTTCAGGTAATGTAATAATTTCCAAACGCTTCTTCCATGACGCGAAGAGAAAGCTTTAAGTTTTCCCAGATTTCCTTTTTACCCTAATTGTGTTTAAATCAAACAAAAATGTTGACTTCAGTCTTCGATCTTCCTATTTTTTCGCAATAGTACGCCTACTTATCCTTGCTGACGAAAAAGTTTCAATCTGTCCTCTTTCTTGAACAGTTAACTTTTTATCTTACGATATCGTCACAAGTTGGACAAAAACTTTGAAGAAATTAATCACAAAACTGCAAGTTGAAGAGTTTCCACAATCTTGTTAACTGAGGTGACATTTATTACAATATAAGTACTTGCAGTTTTTTAAAAATACTAGTAACCTTAAAGTTTTTACTCAAGCTGAAATGCTAACTTTGAATAAACCACTGCTTTTCTATGGTTAATGCATGCTTTACAAATCCTGTCTGTTGCGTTATTTCTTACCTATGTACATTAATAATTAATAATAATCTTATACATATAAAATCTGAGTATCTATCTATCTATCTATGTCCAAGCTTCTTCTCCCGAACGACAGTGAACTGACCATCGAACCAGTTATCGATGGATTCGTCATCTTCCCGTCTTCATGTTTGGCTATTTAACATAATCCTCCGATAATAATTAACGGAGATATCAATTAAAAATTATTAATTATGACTCTAGGATTTCAAAATAAAATCCATATTTTTTGAAGGCTTTCCTCCATTCAAATTATTATTCAGTGCTTCAACTCAACTTTCCGGATGAACGCTTTTATTAAAATTTACAACGTGAAGAAAATCATTGAAAAGAAACATCTGTTGCAATTTTTTTTCTCGAATATAAAGAAATAAAATTAGGCTTTTGTTTTAAGGCTTTTCCTGTAATCAGGGTGTTTAAGTTGTTTACTTTTCGATTATTTTGCCGTAATCTGCAGCAAAATTTTGCTGTTTTTTTTTTTTTGTTGTTCAAGCCTGATTGTTAAATACGCGTCACATGACATAACTTTCATTTTCGAGGAGGACCGTGCACGTCGTAAAGTAAATGAGTGATTTACAAGTTATTTGAGTTCTTTGAGGGTTTGTACCTGGAAAACGGATTGATGTAATTCTTGTACGACCATGTGGATAGAATCCATCCAAATATTTATCTGAGTGGTATGTTGCATTAATAAACACCCGGGCAACGCCGGATAGTAGACTATTTTATGCAAAAAGCGGATTGTTATTGTGCATAAATATTTCCGATATAGTCTATCAGATGTAATTCAGTTTAACGTGAGTAAAGATTACAGTTGATAATGCATATATTTTCCCCTTTTGTGCTGACTGAAAATGTACTCATAACTTGTATCATTGATAACGATTATTAACGTTGATGAGGTGTTTTGGCAAAAATATGTTTTACTGGTGTTTTGCAAACCTTGCTTTACGCGCATTTATTTATTCCTTAACGCGTTAGAAACTAGTGTCAGTGTACTACAAAAGCATCAACTGGACTGCTCTTACATTTTTTAGGTAGCCCGTGCAACGCCGGGCACGCAGCTAGTCTTATACATATAAAATCTGAGTATCTATCTATCTATCTATGTCCAAGCTTCTTCTCCCGAACGACAGTGAACTGACCATCGAACCAGGTATCGATGGATTCGTCATCTTCCCGTCTTCATGTTTGGCTATTTAACATAATCCTCCGATAATAATTAGCGGAGATATCAATTAAAAATTATTAATTATGACTCTTAGATTTCAAAATAAAATCCATATTTTTCGAAGGCTTTCCTCCATTCAAATTATTATTCAGTGCTTCAACTCAACTTTCCGGATGAACGCTTTTATTAAAATTTACAGCGTGAAGAAAATCATTGAGATGAAAGATCTGTTGCCATTTCTTTTTCTCGAATATAAAGAAATAAAATTAGGCTTTTGTTTTAAGGCTTTTCCTGTAATCAGGGTGTTTAAGTTGTTTACTTTTCGATTATTTTGCCGCAATCTGCAGTAAAATTTTGCTGTTTTTTTTTTTTTTTTTTTTGTTCAAGCCTGATTGTTAAATACGCGTCACATGACATAACTTTCATTTTCGAGGAGGACCGTGCACGTCGTAAAGTAAATGAGTGATTTACATGCAGTTTATTTTTAGTTACCTAACCTTAGTTAAACCTTGCTTCACGCGCATTTATTTATTCCTTAACGCGTTAGAAACTAGTGTCAGTGTACTACAAAAGCATCAACTGGACTGCTCTTACATTTTTTAGGTAGCCCGTGCAACGCCGGGCACGCAGCTAGTATAATATTAAAATCCCTTTAATTTAATTTTCTTTCTTTCAAGTAAAAAGTTTGGGCCTTAAAGTTTTTACTCAGACTGTAATAATTTCAAAAATAATAATTTTTTACTTCCAACGATATATTTCAATGTGAGTACAAATTTTTGAAAATGGCCTGTGTTTTCATACTCCTTGATTCTCAGAAATAATTTGTACTTGACTGGAACAGACAACATGTACTACTACATAGTTACAAATTATTACCAGACAGGTGGCGCTAAAAACCGTGTAAAGATTTCACCACTCCACGTCGCACCGCTATTTCACTTTTCCCCACGTTCTCCCTACTGCCAGTACAATCCTAAAGTACATATTTACTTAAACAAATAATGCAGTCTTGTCTGATTTAATTGGAGGGATTTTTGGCGCGAATCAAGATCATGAGGAGGAGTATAATCTTTGATTTTGAATGACAAAAGTACCTCTCCACGTGTGGTGAGAATTGCATTCGTCTGTGACGTTCTTGACCAGGTAGGCATTGTGGTATCGCAGAGAAGTAGCTCCACTAATTGGCATCACCCCCGGTTCCCACATCAGCTCCATCTCGGATATTTCGTGAGAAACTGGAAGGAAACAATAAGTCGTATCAGACACTCAGTTCGTCGATCGTCGCAAAAATGTTTTCGTATCAAATGTCAGAAATTGAAGGGAATGAAAATTATAGTTTAAAAAACACATTTTGGTAGCAACGCAAATTTAAAAGTAAAAAAAAAAAAAATTAATTTTCCCAACAGTTTTTTTTTAATTATTTTTTTAAAATGTCCGATTTTTCAAACAAGGAGTGGTCTTGATGACGTTACAAATAATGCAATTTGCGGCGCATCTTTCTACTACGTTTCCACGTTATGATAATCAAGCAGCGAATGCGCTCTACGCTTGCTATCAGCCATATCGTTGCCAATGCACGTGAGTAAAGATGCGAATTAAGTATTTTGTTCTGTGAATGGCAACATTGAATGGCATTTCATCATTTGTGATGTCACACGACAGAAATGTAAACAATGAAAGCGCAACGATGTAAGTAATTTTTAAAAAAAATATTAAACTTAAATAAATTATTTAAAAATGGTCAGATCCTATGTTTTTAAGCATGCTCTTTCAGAAAAAAAATACTTTTAAAATTTGGAAACGACCCCACTGCAAAAAATCAGCCAAATAAATGCATTATGCCACCAAAACCATGAACCGTTCTTTTTAAATTTAAAATAATCAAAAGAATTTTAAATAGTAATTGAAAAGCTCGGTAGAATTACGGTAACCGGGTCGCGTTGGCGTATTTTTTCAAAAACTGCCAAATTGGCATCTACGACTCAATGTAAACCAAGTACTCCAATGCAAACAAGAGAAATCATCAAATGAGAGTTGACCCAAAGACAAGGGGCGGAGCTCCGACTTGCTCAAACTATCACCTAGGTAACTACAACTGTTTATTAACCATTTTCTTTCTCTGATTGCAACCGTAAAGAAAAACTAGTATGTTGTGGCCATCACGAAACTTTCTTCTATATTTTTTTTTTTTTTTTTTTTTCTGATCCCTCCCCATGCTTGACGAGGAAGCAATATTCCCAACAAAAACAAAATTACACATGCAAAAACTTGACGACTATCCCAATGTCTGAATTATTGCAAAAGCAAAGCAAAGAGCGAAAATTGAAAGTTATTTTAAAAGCCTTGCTTGAATGAATTACAAATATTTTATTTGTTAACAAACATAAGATGGCAACAGTTCAAAATTTTAAATCATTGAGATAATATTTCCTATCATTTCCATACAATTAAAATCACGAGAAATACGCAGACGACAATCTATTACGATTTATCTTTCTTATTGTTGCATTAATAAAAATATTTTTATTCGCAAAAAAAAAAAAAAAAATCAACACCTCTTGGAGCGATCGGCGTCAAAATAGAACCAAAGCCTGTTTACATATGGATTCACATATATTCCAAATTTCAACCAGAACGTAGTATTACTTCTTGAGATAGGGCACTCAAAATGGAAAAAAAGAACGGGTGATTGCGCTACCCCCCTTTTAACTGTTGACACAAAAATAAAATCAGTTCTTATACCCACTAAGGGCTACTTGCCGATAAATTTTTCTTTCATTCCGTTCATTATTTCTTGAGATACAGCAGTCACAATTGACGACAAAAAACGTTCTACAGCTCAACCCCCGTTTGAGTGATTGACACCAAAATTGAATCAGCACCTGTTCCTGTTAATACCAACATATGGACCAAATTTTGTTTGATTCCGCCAGTTACTTCCTGAGGAATAGCAAGCACGCGTAACTCGAAAAACGTCCCATTGCTCCACCCCCCTTGGAGGAATTCGCGCCAAAAACTAATGGGCACAAGTTCACATAGGGGCACATATGTGTACTAAATTTCGTTCGATTTCATGCGGTAGTTTTTGTTGTAGAGCGGCCACAAAAAACTGGTCACACACAGACGTGACACACATACATACACACACACACACACACATACATACATACACACACACACACACAGACAGACAGACATTTTCCAAAAATGGTCGAAATGAACTCAGCACACCTCAAAACGTTCGAATCCATCAAAATTCGAAATTCGAAAATTTGCACGAATCCAATACTTTCTTCTATATATTAGATATAGAAGAAAGTAAAAATATTTTTATTCGCAAAAAAAAAAAAAAAAAAAAAAATCAACACCTCTTGGAGCGATCGGCGTCAAAATTGAACCAAAGCCTGTTTACATATGGATTCACATATATTCCAAATTTCAACTAGAACGTAGCATTACTTCTTGAGATAGGGCACTCAAAATGGAAAAAAAGAACGGGTGATTGCGCTACCCCCTTTTTAGCTGTTGACACAAAAATAAAATCAGATCTTAAACCCACTAAGGGCTACTTGCCGATAAATTTTTCTTTCATTCCGTTCATTATTTCTTGAGATACAGCAGTCACAATTGACGACAAAAAACGTTCTATAGCTCAACCCCCGTTTGAGTTATTGACACCAAAATTGAATCAGCACCTGTTCCTGTTAATACCAACATATGGACCAAATTTTGTTTGATTCCGCCAGTTACTTCCTGAGGAATAGCAAGCACGCGTAACTCGAAAAACGTCCCATTGCTCCACCCCCCCTTGGAGGAATTCGCGCCAAAAACTAATGGGCACAAGTTCACATAGGGGCACATACGTGTACTAAATTTCGTTCGATTTCATGCGGTAGTTTTTGTTGTAGAGCGGCCACAAAAAACTGGTCACACACAGACGTGACACACACACACACACACACATACACACACACATACACACACACACACAGACAGACATTTTCCAAAAATGGTCGAAATGGACTCAGCACACCTCAAAACATTCGAATCCGTCAAAATTCGAAATTCGAAAATTTCCACGAATCCAATACTTTCTTCTATATATTAGATATAGAAGAAAGTAAAAAAGCATTAAAATTCTTTTTTCCTTTTTAAAATATTGCAAAATATGGAAAGAAACAAATGATTAAGCCTTTTCTTTTTACTTTCTTCTATATCTAATATATAGAAGAAAGTATTAGATTCGTGCAAATTTTCGAATTTTTTTTATAGAACTATATTATTTTTCTTACTTTGAAATAAAGTTTGCAGAAAAGACAAATGAGAGGTAACTTTTTTCAAGATGTTAACTTAAACGAGGGAAGATAAAGAGCAGTACCTACAGAGATGAATGTTTCAGACATAAAAAGAAACGTGTTTTGGATTCGATACTAACAATAGCGAAATGATGGAATTTGACCTTTTTGTTTTTTTAGTGAAAAGCAAGTAAGCAAGCTTGTACAAGAAAGTTGAAGTGACCCATGACGAAAATGCGAAAAAAATTTTTAATTAAAATTTGCCGGTACTGCTCTTTACGTTCCCATTGCAGTAATATTGAACTCATTTTTTTCTGTAGAAAAAGAAATAAAATATTATGATGTATGTGGACGAAAAGTTTCATGACGTATATGGTGCTACACTTTCTATCAACATGTTTAATTTCCTAAGGAACATTAAAATTAAACAAATTTTTACCGAAATTTAACAACAACAAAAGTTGGATAGAACACAACATTAGTCTGAAATAATCTGAGAAAAAGACATTAAAAATACTTACCGTTTAATTAAGACCTAAAACGATCTACTAAATAAGTTAAATCGCATCAGAATATCTATTCAGAGAACGTTATCATAACTAAAAGTATAATTCTAACTTACTGAATAAGTGATTACTATATTAATAAATTTTAAATTTAAGATAGAATAATAAAACATGAAGGAAATAACTTACTGCGAACACATTCCAAACACTTATCCAAAAGGTATGAATAACTAATTTTTAAATATATAACTTAAAAGAGTTAAAAGTGACAAACATTTCGCGATATAAAATTTCATAAAATGTTTCGAAGATCTAAAAATTAAAAAAAAACACAATATGTTGCCAATTTTGAGAAAAAATCACCTTTGAGAAAACTTAAAATATCATTCTATGGAATTGAAAAAAAACAAGAAGTTCTGTCTAGAACTAGACAAGCCTACTTTCCCTATACACATACTACTTTCTAGTACCTGATCAATGTTCTCAAAATAGCTAAAATCGCAAATTGTTTCAAACATATTTTTCCAATATTTTAAGCAACTTTCTAGGAATAAAATATTCCTCACTCATCTAAAAAAATTAGATGCGTAAAAAAAAGAAAAAAAAAAAAAACAAAACGAACAAATAAAATAGCAGCAATTTTTTAACAAAGCAGCTAATACGCTTTTTTCCATTAAAAAAAAATTCTTCAACAGCTTTCAAAACGAAAAAAAAATAATAAAAATTAATAAGCTCATTAAAATAAATACATCCTATCAAAAAAAAAAAAAAAATCGTTTCTTTTTCCCCTGTTGCCAAAAATAATTTTTTAAATGAATTAATGCACTTATCAAGATAAATAAAAACAATAAAATGTCAACGTAAAGAAATACTTTTCATTGTCAAAAAAAAAAAAAAAAAAAAAAAAAATCGTCTGCGCGTATCTTTATGTAGAAACATAAATGATTTCGAGTTTATTCACCGAAAACTGAATACCTAAATAAACACTTTAGCGTTAAAATAAAAACAAATCACATCAACAATAATTATTTCACAGTTAAAACCATAGCGTCGGAGTCGGAGTCAATCTAATTTTGGGATGAAGGAGTCGGAGTCAAATATCTAAGAATCGGAGTCAGTCATTTGTCCGTGTATAAATTTTTGCCAAAGCTAGGAAGTCATAGTCGAAGTCGGGGAGTCGGAGTCCGATTAATTGTCGGGCACAGGAGTCGTATTCGGATTCAGGTGCCCCTAAATTCTCGGAGTCGGAGTCTGGAGTTTGGCGTCAAGAGCTATTTCCAACAAAATTTGTTTGAAGTAAATCCGCCTTCAAGTACGGAATCTACATTGACTTTCAGTTTCCCCGTAGGTGCTAATGTTAAGGGATTTGAACTGTTCAAAATTGAACAGAAAATTGTTCAAATCAAAAAGATATTTTATATACAAGTTTTTCATCAAAAGCTTTTTCCTATAAAGAGTGTTTGAAGCTAATTCGCCTCACAGTTCGGAATTGCCTTGAATTTCCCCGTAGGAGCTAATGTTAAGTTTTTTTGAACTGTTCAAAATTGAACAAAAAATAGTTCAAACCAAAAAGCGAAATATGGGAATGAGGTGTCCTTGCCGAGATCTTTCGAACAAAAAAAAGTTTGTTCGAATCGGACTATTCATTCAAAAGTTATTAGGGGGGGGGGGGGGCAGACAGACAGACCGACAGACAGACCGACAGACAGACAGACCGACAGACAGACAGACCGACAGACATTTTTCCCCATCTCAATACCCTACTTTCCAATTTTTAATTTTTCGATATTTATTTAATTATTTTATTTATTTTTGACTTTTTTTTGTTTTTCGGGATATTTTTAAGATGCATTAAGCCTTCTTTCATGCTTTTTTCTTCTTTTTCTGACTTTTACTGGGAAAGTAGGCTAAAAAGGGAAAGATTTATTGGACAAATAAATTACAATTTTATGGGTGAATTCTGAAATGGCTGATTGGCCAAACGAATAGCAAATCAGCTTTGGTGTAGGGTTACCAAAATTACTCCGTTGCCAAGGTAAGGTAGCGGGTTGCCAGAATGAAATATTTATCGCCGCGACCCGGTTACCGTAATTCTACCAAAAGCTCCATTCAATTGCAAAAAATCCGCCAAATAAAGGCATTATGCCACCAAAACCGTTAAACGTTCTTTTTAAATTTAAAATGATGAAAAGCAATTTTAAATAGTAATTCAAAAGCTCCATTCAATTGTAAAAAAATCCTCCAAATAAATAAATTATGCCACCAAAGCCGTTGAACGTACTTTTTAGATTTAAAAAAATCAAAACTAATTTTAAAGAGTAATTCAAAAATTTCAGTAAGTTATAGAAAACCAAGCTATTTAATTGACCAGCATTTTTTATCGCCAATCTCGCTAAACGACCTGGCAATCACAGGAGCTAACCTAGCCATGAGATATCATTCTGATTTCGTGACTGAATAAAGAAATACACTCGAAAGATTTGGAAACACATCTTTTCAAATATATTTTTTCAAAACATAAACAGAACATTCCCCTTAGATTTGTGAATTAATTGGAAGAAACAACACGAGCAGGAGTTTCTCCAGAAACTGCTGTTGGGTTCTTACATCTCGAAACATCCATATCACTGCATGATTTTATCACATAAGTATCGATTGGAGTCCTGGAAAACAAAACTCGTAGTGGTACACCTAATTAGCATATCCAAATATTTGCGTTGTAACTAATCATCTCATTTTACTCAAAGTATGTGTCAAGTTCGGACTAGAATAAATAACTAGCCCCAGCTGTCGGAAACGAAACTTGATGGGATATAGAAATTAACTTGATAAGCCATTTTGAGGCGCTGTTAATTGCTTGTCAGAAGAACGTCTTATAATTTACTCAGGGCTCCCAACTGGTTCTTTCTTTCCTGAAAGTCCCATCTTTAGTTTTCAATCCCTAAAAATCCGGTTGTTTAAAATCTGATCCCTTTTTTTCTTTAAAATTTCAGTTTAATTTTGAGTTTTCTCTTCAACCTCTTTTATTTTCTTAAAATTTTTTTTGTTATAAAATATGTGTTGTTCGCACAATACTACGATAGTGTGTCAATTATTGGCTACATGTAGTAAATTCATTCAGCATATTTTCTTGCTGCAGGCAAAAGTAGATGAAATCAAAAAATAATGTTTCAGCCGGAAATAACCGGGGAAAAAAATTGAAAACACATTCAGTTGATGCATAGTTACCAAAAAGCAACATAGAGGGCGTTCAAAAAGGAAATGCATTGAGTCGGTATAAATCCAGAACAAAGGATAACTATTTATTTTATTTTTTTGTTTCTAACGGGGCTTCGTTAGAGGCTTTATCCCACGACGCAGCATCCATTCTTTCATGTGGCTCCACTATCGGTAGATGCTCTACCACAAGAATTTTGACGCCTAGTTTCCCCACCAGATGGAGAACCCTGGGATCAGGGGCGTGCACAGAAATTTTGGGGCCCGCCACAAATAGCTTTTCCGAGCCCTCCTCCATATTGTTTACCTCTATATTTCACTATTAGTTTTTAAAATATTGGATCCTCTTCAGACTCGGGCCCGGACCAACAGCTGTACCATCTCCCCCCCCCCCGTGCACGCCTCTGCCTGGGATTACTTCGATGCGAAACTGTGCTAAGAATTTTATTTTGCCAAGAGTACTCAAAGCCAAATGAATATTCAAGAGATCTTTTACGTGTCGCATAATCAATTTTCTGCATATCGAAAGTTTATCGACGCTAGTCAGGTTTGAGCGTGTACCTTTGGGTATAAGAGGCCAAAGCATAACCACTACAACACTCCGCTGGCATAATCTATCGGATCAACTAAAATAGGCACTTCCGTTGCTAATTGTAAACTGAGCCGCTTGATATACCACTGCTGAACTATTCCACTTTCCACCTGTTAAGAAATAGGCAAAAGTCCAACCTGCAATGATCCGCATTTTCCCAAAAGTCCTACCTATTATATGATCCGTGTTTCTCCCAAAAGTCCTACCTATTATATGATCCGTGTTTCTCCCAAAAGTCCTACCTAACCAACAATGATCCGTGTTTTCCCCAAAAGTCCTGCCTACAATGATCCGTGTTTTTCCCAAAAGTCCTACCTACAATGATCCGTGTTTTTCCCAAAAGTCCTACCTATAATATGATCCGTGTTTCTCCCAAAAGTCCTACCTAACCAACAATGATCCGTGTTTTTCCCAAAAGTCCTGCCTACAATGATCCGTGTTTTTCCCAAAGTCCTACCTACAATGATCCGTGTTTTTCCCTGCATGGGAATTAAGTTCTTTTCGCGATTGGAAAAGGCCTGTAATGAGTCGGCTGTTTGGTCCATATAAACAGGGGGTCAAAATGGGAGAGAGAGGGAGGGCAGTGCACATTCTGAAAATGTGTGCCTTCGGATGTCAGACATCTTTCAATGTTTTCTCTTTTTTGTTTTAATTTACAGCATGAAAACAGCTAGCACTTTACGCTGTGTAAGCCACAAAACTGCATAATATACACACAACTCAATTTTAAATTTAAATTAAATTTTTATTTTAATCCGATTTTATTAATTTTTTTTTTAAAGACATGACACTGGCAACACAAATTGCAATATGCAAGCCTAAGAAGAGAAAAACGCCAATTTATGCGAATTCGATCCCTTAGTTTATTCTACACCATAGTAGCTGAATGCAATTATATATTAAAAACCGGTTTCCTAAAAATAGCATAACAAAGTCTTCCAACTTATACCGAATGAGTTTCTGTAACTGCGAACGATTTTCAATATATTTTCAAAGAGATGCCATTTTCTTCATTTATCTTTTCCAAGAAACAATCACGGTGACGTAATGATTTCGAGAACAATGGAAAACAAACTAATATTCACTTTCAAACTTTTCACAAGTAATTATTAGCTTCATTACTTCAAATTCTTTCCTCCAACTAAACGCATATTTTAGATTGAATATTCCAATTTGGAAATCCATTTGGAATAGAATAATTGAATGTTCGAGCAAGGTCGATAATTTTGAAATCGATAATACTTGAGGTTTATATTTATTGAATTAGAGCAGGGTCCTTCGTGTAATAATGAGCCAAACCGGTTGAAAATGGAGGTAGATCTGGGTCGGGAGGGATGTAACGAAAGACGACATTCAAATGTTTGTGTGAATGCACTTTTAATTAAAACACTATTTGTTAAGAATACGAATCGAAGAAGTAAAATAATCAAACCTGGATACGCGCTTCACTGGATACGCGTCTTGTCACGTGTCTTAGAAACGCGTATCAAGTGAAGCCTTGATCAAACAAAATAGCTGCTTAACTACTGTCATTACGGGCTACCATGAATTGCTGCATTTAAATTAGATTAACTTTGGTATTATGGAGACATTCAAAGGCTCAAACACTAGCTCGATTTAGAGCCGCTATATAGAGAGACCGACGAATCAGCTTAAGTTTAGCCATTTTGGATCGAATTTTTCATTGGTGCACTGCTAGGGTTACCAAAACAAAGTATCGGATTTCGCCAAATTTGCCGACAATAATATTTTATTTAATAAACAATTCACATGCCGCTAATAATTGCTCACAGTGAAGAATCACCAAACGCGATAACTCGCGAGAAAAGACAACCACTGTAACACGCGCTCCGATCCAAAATGGCTAATCTTAAGCTGATGCGTCGGCTCGTATATATAGGGGACATAGCTCGATTGATACAAACGCAAATCTGACGTAACAAATTAACCTTTAGTGTAATGAGAAGATTGTGGTTGAATTTTAAGTGCAAAAAAAAAAAAAAAAAAAAAAAAAAAAAAAAGGTCAGTGAACATTTGATTTTCCGAATTTTATTCTCAAAAATATTTCCTCATTTGTAAAGTGTGTCCCAAAATTTATGCTGCATTAATAATGTGCAAAAATATTAATTCATTCATATTTCCATGCATTCTTTCATCGTTCTGTGTACCAAATTATATATTGGAAGAGTGAAGGAAATATCGTTTTTTCAATGTCAACAACATTTTTAAAAAGTTTTTTTTTTAAATCAATGACGTAATTTCACTCGTTATCTACTAACATTTGTCTTCGAAAGAGAAAATTTCACTCCCGAATCGTTAAAACAGTTTGAGAACAAAATATCTGAGGATGGAATGAGGGATAAAAGCCAAATTTTCAAGATTTTTGTCACACTGCGACCGAAAAAAGGGAAATCTGATGGCATGATTATATTAATACACAATTTCACTGCTCAAAACGTAACAAAAAGAAAAGAAAAGAAAATAAAGAAAAAAAAGGAATCTCAACTGTCTCACTCAGCACACTCACCCGACTGTACACCATTTGATTTCCCTTTATCCTAATGGTTATGTGGCAAAAACTTGAAAAATTAGCTGACATTCAAAATACAATCTCCTGATATTTCGGTCTAAAACCAACTGTTTTTTATTTGCCAGAAATAGAAAATTTGCATATTAGATAGTAAAGATTTGCTCATAAAGTGGGTATTTACATCAATATTTTTTTCCTTATACCATTAATTTCAATGACTAAAAGTAGTACTTTTGACTAAAGGAAACAATCCCATTGTCTTGAAAAGTAACAACAGCTATTGCATTTTGGCACATTGAATTTAGTTTTGACTTTTATAACCAGCTGTTAAATAAAGATTTAATCTCAAACTTTAGCTTAAGATATCACCAGTGAGGCATTGTAACTGAAGAGCATGCATAAAAGCTTTTACGCTTACAAAACAAACATCTACAAAGTACTTACCGCTCTCAATAGCAAAAGGGCACTTAGGATTATCGAAAGGAAAAATCTGGAGATTCCCTTGACAATTTAAAATCATGCTTCTCCTATAACAACAAGAAGAACGATATTAATTACTAAAGATGATAACGCTGCAAATTTCCTATTGACTTAGTTTTGCTGTATATTCACAGAAACATAATATTGTAATTTCTGTTACACATTTGTAAAGAGTGAAAAACTTTTGTGAGACTATGTTTTTACTAAAAAAATATAGATAGATATTATTTTTATGTTTCTATGCACTTAATTTGTTGCTAATTTGCTAAATTTGGCGTCTATTCCATTAGTTTCTATCCAATGTTACCTTAATTTTTTTTAACATAACCTGTTCGGTTATTTTTCCTGCCTTGCACCTTTCAGTATCTCTTTGAGCAAGAAATTTCCTTTCATTTGATACCACACATAATGTTTTTTATTTTTGAAAAATGTCCATGATTTTTCAAGATGGCGAAAAAAAAAAAAAAAAAAAAAAAACCTCATGTCTCGCTTTAGTGCCGATGTAAATTTTTATTCTGCCCGCTTTCCTTTAAATATCCCATTTTATATTCCTTTTCAGCATGAAATTTCTTTTTATTTGATGCCAAACACGATTAAAAAAAAAAAACATCTTTTTTTAAGATGGCGAACAAAAAAACAAAAAAAAAAAAAAACGCATTTTTCACCACGATATACATGTACGTTTTTAGCATCTTCACTTCACTTTAAGTATCCCATATTATAATCCTTTTCAGTGTTAAATTTCCTTCCATTTGATATCACACATGATTTTTTTTTTACATTTTTTCATAAGTTTTCAAGATGGCGGCCAAAAAACGCATTTGTCCCAACAGTACGGATGTATATTTTTAGTATGTTCATTTGGAGTGTGTTACCATTTACAACAAGAATCATTTCTGTTGCAATTTGTTTGACCCCAAGGTGTTTTTTGGCCTATTTCTACTGCACTAGTGTCTTCTACCAAATGTATTGTATGTAGCAACTATGTGGATACTAGTGAGCTCATTTCGGTTCTGTCGGTTCTTAGTTCAAATTCCCCTCCCCCGTCTCCCCCCCCATATTGCCAAATTCATCCTTACGTAATTAATGAATGTCCCCTAATGCTTAAGCGCATTATCTAATGAAAATAATAATGAAATTGAGAAATATGCTTGTAGGGTCGTTAAAAATATCTCTGGTCCAAGGCCGTAGCCAGGATATTTTTTCGGGGAGGGACATGGTCGAGGCAAAGTGGTTCCAGGACATGTAATCAAGTGGAAAAATATCATTTAAAAATTATGTTTATTATTTTGTTTGAAAAAATTAAACAACAATGTATTTAAAAAATTCGTATCAAATAATTATTTTAATTAATTACTTCATTAATATTTGATAACTAATTTTTATTCCATAGGAATTATTTATTAGGGAGTTCGAAATTAAGAGGACTGCGTACGCTTTTACGATCTATAACACTTAATACAGTGTTTATTACATGTTTGCAATTACAAATGCATGCGTCGCGGACTTTGAGAATATTTATTAAAATCTACAAAATTAAGCATGTAATCAAAAGTATGATAGGATTAAATGATAGTTTTGATCATCTAAATCTGTTACGTCTCTTGTTGAAGTGTATTTAAAAGAATGTTTTTAAAATGTTATCCATAACAAGAGTCATTAGCAATCAGCAATGGACCAAGGTAAGAAAAAATGAGGACTTTTTGAAATTTTTTTAAAAAAATTTGTGTGGTGGTGTGGAGGGAGGGGCGAAAAGAAGAAGAGGTCTGAATGAAAGAAGATTTGTATAACAAGGTCAAGTGATAGTGAATCGAAGGAAGAGTTTTTTGATTAGATTGTCTTCGTTTCTTTATTTCTTGGAGAGAATTTAAAATTTCGGTTGAGGATTTGTCCCGACGGTCCCTGCCCTGTTTATGGCCTTGGGTAGAACCAACGACATGCAAAGAAAGCCTGGCTAACTTTTTGATCTTGTGGCAACTGGCATGCATTTTGCTCATGAGAGAGAGAGAGTTTGTGGAAAGCGCATTCAAGTGAACGTACCTGGTTATGTATCGGACGGAGCCGTTGTTGAAGATTTTAAGGGCCATATGCACTTGTGCGAGGGGGGCCTTGAACTCTCCATGCTTGATGAAGTAGATGTCTGGCGTCCAAAGGGACTGGAAGTGGGAGATACCGTTCAGGTACCTGTACCGGCCGTTGTCTTCGTACCTCAGACGAGGATCTTCCCAGGCCTGGTGCAGCAGGAACTCCACTTCGTACTTCTAAGAGGAAAGATGTCGAAAACGTAAAGTGGGGGTATTAGGAAATAGAGTATACCAGTGGCGTAGCCATGGGGGGGATAGAGGGGTTAGAACCCCCCCATGAGCCCCAAAAATATGTATATATATATATATATATATATATATATATATATATATATATATATATATATATATATATATATATATATATATATATATATATATATATATATATATATATATATATATATATATATATATATATATATATATATATATATACAATATAGATATATAAACATATATATATAGATATATAAACATATATATATATATATATATATATATATATATATATATATATATATATATATATATATATATATATATATATATATATATATTTATATATATATATATATATATATATATATATATATATATATATATATATATATATATATATATATATATATATATATATGGGGGGGTGTAAACTCGAGGGCATAGCTTTACTTTTAAACTTCAGAAAAAATTATCCCCCCCTAAGGATTTTTTCTCGCTACGCCACTGGGCGCAAGGATGCCCATATAGGGGGCAAAAGGGGACTTAAGCCCCCCCCCTTAGAAATGAGAACTTCCTTGCTTTTAGTACTTTTTCCTTTGGAAAAATGCAAAAACATTTATTTTCCAGCCATTAATGAATAAGTTATTAAAAATATCAAATTTTAATAACTCTAATCTGTACTGCAATCGGTTTCTATGGGGAAAATATCCTGCTAAACCATGGTGAAAATATCTGAGCCCCCCCTTAAAATTTTGAGTATGGGCGCCCATGTACAGGCGTCCCTCGTTTTACACGCTACTTCTACAACACGGTTTCGATTTTACACGGTACGAAACTTGAATTTCATGCTTCATGATTTTGATGCCATACGAATGTTATATTTATAAAAGATGGAATTTCATTTTTGTTTAATACATTCTGTTAATTTTTGCTAATAACTCTAATAAGCTTTTACTTTGTTTTTATGAAACTTGGTTTCGATACTATACGGTACACATCCTTTGATTTACATTATTTCTAAGTCTCGTATAACACGGTTTTCGATACAACACGGAACACGGTTTCGATATAACATGATACATCTTAACCTGATTTTTCGCGTGCACATACATAATCATTATTAAAAATAAGTGAAAATGTTATTTAAAAAAAGTCTCGTATAACTCGGTTTCGATACTACACGGAACGAATTAACCGTGCTATACGAGGGACACCTGTAATGTAAAAAAAAAAAAGTGAAACTCTGCTTAAACCGTCCCTCCTCTCTATTCCTTCTTAAATAGTAGCCATTTTTATCCCTGAAATCGTGATACAACTAGATTGTGCTACTATGTTATGGCATTATTTTTTTTTCTTTTTGCATAGTCTGCAATTGTATAGTCTGTTTGTTCCTGTTTGTGCAAACTTAGATATTGAAAAAAAAAGGTTAATAGCTATTTCCGTTTGAAATCAATAATTGTTGCAATTGACTGTAATATGATGTTCAACAGTTTGGGAGAAAATTGAAATCGTTTTACTTCAGCTTGACTGTTGGTCATTCTAATATATACTTAATTGTTTATTACTAAAAAGGAAAATAGAAGATATTTGATTCAAAGGATTAGAAAACTCAGAGAGGGAGAGAGAGAGAGATTGCTTAGAAAACCAATTTGAATATATGGGAAAGTATCTCTGAATGAACTTCTTGTTCAATTCTAGTCTTCTAGTTTTCAATCAATGCAAAATAAACTCACGTTTCAGAAAGAAAAAACAATAACTACTTCGCTAGAACGAAAAAACAACAACAAAAAAAAAAAAAAAAAAAAAAAAAAAACCTAAGATGAAAAAACACCAAGAATGATTGAAGAACTCTGATTTAGAAGTTTGTCATCACGTAAATGAGCTTATAACACATGGTTTAAAAAGTAATTATAGGGTAGACCGACTAGGGGGTCTATATAGGGTACATCGACCTCTAGGGTGCATCGAAAAACACTTCTTTTTAACACGCTTTTATTTAGCTTGACCTGTATGTGTGTATCCTGTAACAGAATCTTGCAACTCAAATTTCACCCACTTACTGCAATCGGATTCTTTTGAAATTTCGCACATGACCTCAGACCCGATGACAATGCAATATTCTATAATCAAATTAATTAATTAGCTATTAATTGCTAGATTATTCCTATTTTAATCAATATTTTGGCATAAATCCAACAATGTGAAGAAGGAAAATTAAAAAAGGAAATTGCACGCTATTGTTCATTCACTGGTCGGTCCACCCTGAACCTGATGATTAAAAGAATTTATTGCTTTAATATTTTTCCAACATGGAAGCTTTTATAGAAGTTTTTATCTCATTAATAAAATTTATAAAAAGTTGTTAGATTTTGAACATTTACTTACTAGACTAGACTCATCTGGCGATGAAAGAGATAATATCAGGACGGTAACGTTAACTAACGTTTTATCTGTAAAGAAAGGGAAAATATATGATAAATTAGTAAAAATCTTAGTTTATTTAATTAGTACACATACTGTTGAAAGAAATATTTGAAACATACTTTTATTTTCTTGATTTTGCTAAACATGCTTCAAAAGTAGTTTTCCTGCTTTTTTAAACAAAGGTTCAGACTAAATTTTGGCAATGTGATGCAAAACAATTGGGTTTGTTTTAGTTTAGTCACATTAAAAAAAAGTCCCCAACATATATCTTTCTAATGTTTCATGCGATCTTGACAGCAATATCCCTTTTCATGTTATACTTTTGTTTGAAAACTTTTTCAACAATTTCATATGCACATATCTAGCAGAAAATAGTGGTTGAAAAAAACAAAGGGTCTGCATGTGGCATGGCTGATTTTCCTTGCAAGAAAAATTTAACAAAGTGGGAAAAGTATGCTAACGAAAAATGCACATTAATCACGTTACAGTATTTAAGCTTTCTCATACACACATCTTAAATAGGCTTGCCAGACGTCCCGATCTTCAGATAAAATCCCACTGTCCCGGCCGGTTTACTTCATGTCCCGGAAAAAGATAAATTTGATTATAAATGTCTAGATAGGTCTAAAAATAATAAACCGTGTTGGATAATACCTTTATCATTTGTAACATTAACTTGTAAAATTAATACCAGATTAACTTGTCAGAATTTTTACAAGAAAATTAATATCCATTTCCCCCTCAAAAAAAAAGTCCTTTAAAATAAAAAGTGTATTTAAATATTTTTCACTTTTTCATTCATCATTCAAAGTATTTTTTTAGTTACATTTTCCCTTTCATCTAAGAAGTGAAATGTTCAAATTTTATCTACTTATGACATTTTTTATTAACCCTGTTTTAAAGTTCATAATTAGTAACCATTTATTCATAGCATTGAGAATAAACTGCCCTTTAAAACATTCCAAAAATCAGCTATCGGTGTGTACCCTTTTGATTCCGGTGTCCCGGTTGAACATTTCAGAAATCTGGCAAGCCCAATCTTATATAACCTTACATAGTAATTGAAAGGAATTAGATATACAGCGAAACCCCAATTTTACTTCACCCGAATCTACGTTTTCCCCGCATTTCACTTTTTTTTTCCTCCATCAAATCCCAGTTTTTCCGTAACCCGGTTCGAAAATTTGTTATTTATGAATTTTCCGCAATTTACGTTTTCCATGGGAAAAGAAAAAAACAAGTAAGAAATATCCTAAAATAAGTAATATGTTTCCTTTTGTGCTTTTTTCAAGTGAATCCACGCTGTTGAAAGTTAACTTATGAGAAAACAGAAATTCTACTGTTCCATCCGTAGTCGACCTTATGGACTTTTCATCTGCCAGTTAAGATGAACAAGAGAACGTGAAGCCACAGCTCATCCCTTCTTTCAATTAGTAAATGATAATTTTCTTTCTCATAAAGATTAGGAATAAATCTTGCAAAATATTTCAATCCTAGAAGATGCTGCATTGACTTTGAACTTAATGACTAAAAACCAATCCACCATTAAAGGACTATGTATTTTCAACCTAAACGCCCGGATTCACGACTAACCGCTGTATTCAACCATTAACTGAACTACGTGGTTAAGCGCTTAACTTGGGGTTATCCCCTTCTTCTGTATTCACCGTTAACTTCAACTATGCGCTGACAGGTTTTCGAAACCAGGCGTGGTTGGAAAACCTAACCAAGCTCCGGAAGCAAGGTTAAGGGCTTGGTTTGGCTTCTGAGCATGCGCATTTTACAAGTAAATATTTGAAACAATGGCGGACCGAGTGCAACTTCGCATACGGCAACTGCAATACATCGAGTTTTTAGAACTCAGAGACGCGTATATAGAGATGACGCGTTCTTTTTTGTTACCTATTTCCATTTTCTTTACCAACAAGCTACTTCATATAAAAAGATAAAAAGTTATCAGGCTTATGACAACAACACCACGAGCAAAGATCGGCTTTACCTCTACCTTGAACTCTACACAAGCGCAGAGCTGAAATAACAGTAACGAAGAAGAAAACGTGTGAAAATCATATGATTTTTATTAGCCAATAGGGTGTCTGCGCTTATAACCGCATGAAGTTTGGTTGAGTAACTTCTTGTTGAGAAACTCCGAGGTGTTTTTCGCCGGTGAATACCGAAATTTTAACCTCGCGGTAACAATCCCAACTACGAGTTAATGAACCTCGCGGTTTAAGGCGTGTGGTTAGGTTAACGGTGAATAAGGCGGTAAATGTGTTAAAATGATCTAAAATGGTATTTTCCAACCACGGATTGCATGGAATTGGCAAACGTCCAGTTGAGACGAGTCTATCTGAATGAGGGGGGAAAGTAAAAATTTGATGCGCGTGTTCCACTCATTTGAATGAGATTCTGCTTAATTTAGAGGCTAACATTCATCTGCAAAAGCTGACACCCCTAAAAACTAATAGATGCGTCCATTTCCGCCTGATGTAAACCGGATCTTTTCTTTTCCATACAATCCATGGTCAGACAGTAAGCACATTTTTTTTTCGTAAAAATGTGGATATTATACCCCTTAAAAGAATCATCTTTACTACCTTTAATTTTTTTAAATTTGATTTTCGCTGTATATGTATTTCTCGTATTTTACGTTTTATTTTTCAACCCAAACCCTTGAGAAACGTTAACTCGGGGTTTCGCGGTCTGCAAAAAATCGCCGAAAGAAATGTTTGATACTCTTGGTTATGTTTCTTCAAACTACACAAATAAAATATTTGAGCAGAAAGAAGACAAAATGTGTTTCCATTGTAAGAGACGCTTATTTCCTATTCCTATTCAGAGTCACAACTGACTACAACTGTATTTATGTCGAGGACTGCATACTAAGTGCCTTGCCTCCATTATTTTATATACCGATAGATAGCAGCACTATCACCGATCGAACAGTTAATGAGAATTTAGAACTAGTCCAGGAGCTAATAGCTACCTAGTACTAGCACCCCCAGAGGTATCGTTTCACTTGGAGGACATTGAGACCACGAGCATATTTAACGTCGCCCAGTCCCCTTTAATGACGACGGTGGGTCTTCGACCATCGAGGTTCGAACCCAGGACCCTCCGGCCCCGAATCCGACACTCTACCGATCGGTCTACCACGGCCCCTTCAGACGCTTATCTCAATAACTGCATTGCCAATTCCCTGATCGAGTAACGCTCCTGACGTTACCAACAATGAAAATCGTGCCATAGCATGATAATTTGATATTTTTCGGTAATGTTTGACATGCAGGGAAAGGCTTTATTTTGACAAGGCTGAACTGGATCCGATAACTTAAATCCTGGAAGATGCTACATTAACTTTGAACTCAATGACTAAAAAAACAATCCTCTATTAAAGGACTATATATTTTCAACCTAAATGCCCGGATTCACGATTAGATGTGTTAAAAGGATCTAAAATGGTATGTAAAATTATGTTTTATTCCTAAAATATGGATATTATACCTCTTAAAAGAGACATCTTTACTACCTCTAGTTTTTATTTTAAATTTAATTTTTGCTTTCTATGTATTTCCCGTATTTTACGTTTTTTCAACCCAGTCCCTTGAGAAACGTTAAATCGGGGTTTCGCTGCCAGAAAAAAATCGTCGAAAGAAAATTTTGATACTTTTGGTTATGTTTCCTCAAGCTACACAAATAAAAATATTTCAGCAGGAAGAAGACAAAATGTGTTTCCATCATAAGTGACGCTTATTTTTAAATAATAAATTATCTTGTTGCCAGGTATTAAACCGTGTAACGCTTTTCTGTACTTTTATATTAAGAACGGCTTCAAAGTCGGAGCTGTGAGCAACTAAAGACAATAAGGTTTAACTGGCGCTGCAACCGTTATTTTTTTTCGGTACAATTTACTGCATTTTTTTTTTTTGTACTGTAAACCTGTAAACAATTCATTTTACAGTGATATTTACCATAAGAGTTTCCTGCATTTTTTACAGTGTAAGCATTTTTATACTGTGCCAAGGACTTTTTGGACACCCTGTATTTTGCAGTTTGACCTTGTAATGCTTGTTTTCACTATTTCTCCTCGTAAGATAAACACTTATTTCTCGGTGATTATACTATTTCTGTTTCCTGTAAATGAGCAAATTGACACTTTAAGTAACTAATTCAATTATATTTTTCAGGTACTTACTACTTGGTCTCACGCGAGAATCATATCTTTTACGATCTAGAATGACGTCTAGTATCTGTTTATCAGTTTCTGATTCAAACCTGCAAAAAAAAAATAACATATTAGTGAATAAAAACGAAAATAATCACGAGAAGGGAATTTTGAACACATATTTTCACCTTTCACACCCGTTGTCAAGTCAAATGCAGTTAAACTCGGTTAATACCAAATGCCAAAATTCCACGAATTTATTCGTATTAGCCGTTATTCGGAACAATCGTAAACGAATAACACTGTGGAAAAACGAAGCAAAGCTTACCTCTATATATGTCTAAAAAACATTACTACTAATGCACACATTGTAATCTATTAGTACATTCAGAGAAAAAAAATTATATTAATTTGAATTTTTGTCATTTTGAATTCAAATTATGTTTTTCGCAATCACGAGCGTGTGTGTGTATGAATGCGCATGTGTTTGTGTAGGCGCATGTGTGTGTGTTTGTTTAGGCGTGTGTGTGTGTGCAGGCGTTCGTGTGTGTGTGTATGTAGACATATGTGTTTGTGTCTGTGTGCAGGCATGAGTGTGCGTATGTGTATGTGTGTGTGTGTTTGTGTCTGTGCGCAGGCATGAGTGTGTGTAGGCTTGTGTGTATATGCGTGTGTATGTAGGATATGGACGCAACTTGGAGAGGGTTTTCGCAAGAGGAGTAGCACCGTGAGGCCGGTCGACGCGACGATGTTGCTGGCAGAGGGAGGTGGTGGGAAAATAAAATCATAGGAATTCAAAACAGTCAAATGAGAACAATAAGCAATAATCGTGATTGCGATTTATTTTCTATGCAAAATATTTAATATTTTCTTCTGGATACACAATGGGGACTTCTATTACTAACAAAATGATGAATAATTTCTAAAAAAGAAAATTACTGTATTCAACCACGAACATTTCAAGTAAAGAGGTCAGAAATTTTTGTTCGTCTTAGCCAAGACTTTCAATTTATTGTACGTATTATACGTGAAATTTTTTATGTAATTAGCAAACCAAACTTAACGGAAAAATGTTCGTTTTAGCCGTGATTTCGTATTAAGCGTGATCCTATTAAGTGAGATCAACCGTATCTAGTTTAGGGTTAGCAGCTATAAGTAACGCTTTGCTGGAAAGTTTAATCGATCTAATAGGGCCGACGAGAGACTATGTCAGCCTAGTCGAAAACTAGAGGCCCGACACAGAATCAGAGGAGTATAAATTTTATTATTCTTATGGGGGAGGGAGTAAAAACCAAACTGTAAAGGGGCCCGCCTTGATTCTTGGCGGCCCTGCGGCGTAGCCACTCCAATAATTTCTATACATTAAAAAAAGTAACGTGAAAGAAATTATGAAAGGAAGTCTGTGGCGGTACTGGGTCCAGGATATCGAGTAGGACCTACAGGCTTGAAAATGTTTACAAAATTATTTCGAGCCTCGGGGTGTGCACTTGGTTTCTTTTATTTTAGGTTTCGAATTAGTCTTTTTGTAATTAACCCTTAAGCTAAAATTTCGCGTAAATTGCCTATTTAAGGGATGAAAGAATTTCTACACCACTTAACGTTCTATGTCATTCGAAAGAGATTTTTTTTCTTGCATATGGAGCCCGAGAAGCTGATCCATATGGCTAGTTGTAATATTCAATGGAAGGACAAAACATAGTTCAAATTCCAAACTGCATCATCTTTATTTGGTAATTGAAAATGATTGGTGCAAGTTTGGAGCGAATTATTTTGAACTGGGTTTTAAAAGATGAGGAGAAACTTTGAATTAATAAAATAAGCACATCAGGCCTGTCAATTTAATGAAAAAAAGGAACAGGAGTTTGAGTTCAAGTTTCAAGGAAGAAAAAAATATGTATATCTAATGAAAAGGGGCTATCCGGCATTTAAAAATTGCAATATTGGGGTTTTTCCGAACAAGGAAATTTTTTGGAAGGTCACAGTCACTTGCCATAGGGGTGCCACTGATTTAAATTGGTCAAGTTTCGCCTTGGTAAAAAAAAAAAAAAAAAAAAAAAAAAAAAAAAAAAAAAAAAAAAAAAAAAATTCAAAATTAATTTGAATTTTGACATTTGGAATACTGAAATTGCAACCTATTAAATGTTCATATTTTGACTATTGGATACTGTTAATTGACTCTCAAAACTAAACAATTCACCGTCGGTGAATTTTAAAACACCGTGATTGATTTTTAATGAATTTTTAAAAATCCACGCTCAAAAGTGCGCTCTTCTGAAACGTCACGAGCTTACGTCAAAGGGCACTAATGGGCAGCCTTCCGCCGAAAATCCCTTGTTTTCACTACGGACATTTTTGAGCGCGCTGATATTTTTATTTTTTAGAAATTCAATAATCCTTTCGTTAAAGCACAATCTAATAATCATCCTCAAGTAACATCAATGATGGTATTCGAATATTTCCGAGGGGATGAGAGGTTTAAACGCGAGGAGTTAAATGCGAGGAGGTAAGCCTTACGCTTCGTCTTCGAAGCCAACTGCAGGTCCTTCGGCTTCTCCCGCGGCGGAAGAGCGCATGACGTCACTTCTTGTGCCATCTGACGTCACAATCGCTTGAACTTTAAAAATTAATTAAAAAAAAAACTACTTATCGTATGGCAAAATTTTTTTCACCTATGATGTTCACACATGTTACTCTATCATATACAAATAAAATTAAAAAATCGAAAACTTCCCTATTCAAATTATGTTTTTCGCAATCACGAGTGTGTGTGTGTGTGTATGTAGGCGTGTGTGTTTGTGTCTGTGTGCAGGTATGAGTGTGTGGGTAGTTGTGTGTGTGAATGTTTGTGGTAGGGGGGGGGAATGTGTATGTGTGTGTAGACATATGTGTTTGTGTCAGTGTGCAAGCATGAGTGTGTGGGTAGTTGTGTGTAGGTGTGTGTGTATGTGTAGGTGTCCGTATGTATGTGTGTATGTGTTTGTGCATGTGTGTAGGTGTATGTATGTGTGTGTATGTGTTTGTTTGTACGTGCGTGTATGTATGCGTGTAAGTGTAGGATATTGACGCAACCTGGAGACGGCTTTCGCTAGAGGAGCAGCATCGCGAGGAGCCGGCCGACGGTGATGCTGCAGAGGGTGCTGGAGGGAAACTAAAATGATAGCACATCAAAACAGTCAAATGAAAGCAATAAGCAATCGTGATTGCTCAAAAAAGAAAAAAAAAATCCTGAGGTTTTTTTTTTTTTTCAAAGCGAAACTTTTACCTTCCGAATGCGTCCAGTATTTCAAACCACGGATGGCACACCATTAAAACATGCGACAAATGTTCATTTATGAATTTGCGCAATGCGTGAACAATATTTCCAACTTTTTAAAGAAACCGATTTTTAGTACCACTGCCCAACTGTTGCCAGCTGTTTGCCAGAATATTCCCATTTCGTTATTACATACAAAATTGCTAATACTTGTTTGGAATTTGGGAAAGCAACTGGAAATAGTAAATTAGATTAATAGATCGGTCTTGTGACAAGAAAAGGAGCTTTCCACTCTGTTAGAATGTTTATTTATTTTATTTTTTGATGGTTTAGCACATATATTAAAGCCATTTAAAATCAAAGGAAGGAAAGTGCTCACGATCTCTTTCCCTAATATTTTGGTCAAAATTGATTATAGCATTTCTGTTTCGTGCAACTTTCACTTAAATGAAGTAATAAGCGTGATTTATGTTTCGAAATTAGTTGCTAGGTTACCCTGTACCCGTTCTCATAATATATCGAAGAACAAATTTTAAAATTTCTGCTATGTCAGGTAATGAAATTCTAAAAATGGCCACCACGTACAGCTGAAAGAACTTTTTTTGAGTCTTGAAAGTTTGAGTTTGGGACAATGAAAATCAATTGAAAAGCAGTAAAATTTTTCATTAGAATTGAATTTTCCATTTCGGCTCTCTCTTCAACATTTCATACTTCAATTAAAAAAATGTGTAGGGGAAAGAGAGCACATGTGAACTTTTTTTTTTCATTTCTTTATTTTTCAACTAGTGGTACCCGCACGGCTTTGCCCGTAGTAGAAAATTAAAAAGGTCGTTTGTTTCACTTGTATATTTACAAATAACATGATGAATTTCTCGCCAATTTGCTATGGATATTTGCTCGCCCATGTTATGGTTACACCAGGGCCGGATTTGGAAGTGTGGAGGCCCCGGGGCAACGAAGGAGTGGAGGCCCCTAATCAGCGTTCGAAAAGATCATCATATTTTCGAAAATATCCGATACTTTGATATATATCCGAATATTTTGATATATATATGTATATATCCGATGTTTTCGATCAGCACTTTAATAGTAAATACATCCTGAAGTTACTGCTATTTATTATTATTATTATTATTATTATTATTATTATTATTTTTATTATTTATAGGGGAGAAAAAACGTAAAATTTGCGAACCCGTGAAAGTTAGGATATTTTGTAAATATTTTATTGTGGGGGCCCCTTTGTTGTGGAGGCCCCGGGGCAGTACCCCCGCCTGCCCTCCCCTAAATCCGGCCCTGGGTTACATATTGTAATTATTTGGTAATTTATTCGTCCACGTTGTGATAATTTGCTCGGTAAAATGTTCTTAAAATTGGAATATAAAAAGAACAAAATCGAATTTTCGAAAAATCGCTTCGAGGTGCACACCCCCATGCTACAGACTAATTTTGTGTGAAATTTAAGGAAAATTGTCCCAACAATTTAGGCGCTGTGCACGTCACAGAGATCCAGACATCCAGACCAAGAGAGATCCCGATATCCAGACAGAGAGACTTAGAGCTTTATTATTAGTAAAGAAAAGTATTATCAATTTGTCAACGCAAAAGTGTCAACACGATTGAACAAACTTTTCTTTGGGTCAAGAAGTTTTTTTTTTTTTTTTTAATTTCTTTACTTCATGGTATTTCAAAAAAAAAAAAAAAAAAAAAGGTCTGCAGTTGTTCACATGTGTCCTTAGAGGAGGCAGGGGGGGCACATGTGAACAGTCCTGAGGCACATATGAACACGGGTAAAAAAAAATCCAGGAGAAGCATCATTTTTTGAAGGAAATTTCTTCTGTATGAAACAAATACCGAAATAACAAATACGTTGAAATGTTTGTAACCTATACTGCGTCAGGTTCAATTATACAGTACTTGTTCCACTAAGAAAATATTTTTTCCCGAATATATAACTGCTCCTTGTCAAATTCTAAAGTCTCGTAACCTGTTCTGATCACTGAATAGACTAGAAAAGAAATTATATGTATTAAATATACTACATAATACACATAATTTTTTATCATGTAAGGGTTATTCTGCATGCATGAAAGCAAAATACAGTGAAACCTGTGTATAAGGATACTGTCTATAACGATAACCTGTCTATTACAATAATTTTTCTGAGCAATCACGATTGCTTTTTGCTTTCATTTGACTGTTTGCGTGCTATCATTTTATTTTCCCAGCGCCACTCTCCGCACCATCACCGTCGACCGGTTCCTCACGATGCTGCTCCTGCAGCGAAAGCCGTCTCTAGGTTGCATCCATGTCCCCGCAACACACGCGCATACATACACACACATACACCTACACACATACACACACGCATACATACAGACACCTACACACACACACACACACACACACAAACATACACACACTTTCATGCCTGCACACAAACACACATGCCTGCACACAGACACAAACACATATGCCTACACACACATACACACTCCCTCCCTACCACAAACACTCATACACACAACTACCCACACACGCATACCTGCACACAGAAACAAACACACACGCCTACATACACACATATTCGTGATTGCGAAAAACATAATTTGAATTCCAGATGTCAAAATTCAAATTAATTTTTTTTTTTTTTTGCAGCATCAAAATGTTAGCATGAATAATCAAACTGTCTATAACGATAACCTGTCTATTACGATATTTTTTTTAGGCCTCAACAGTATCGTTGTAGACAGGTTTTACTGTATATATGCATTGTGTATATAAATTTTGCTTTTAAGTTTCATACATTGTTTGATAATGTATTTTAAAATGATTTTGAACTTCAGTTATTAATTAAATGAAAATATTTTGTATCTTATTATTTCCTGTAAGTATTATACAGGGTGTTCCGTTTTAACCTGTGAGACCTTTATTTTCGCAATCCTTAGTCCTAGATGTGTACTTCCAATTGCAAAAATGTTCAAAATCAGATGCAGAGTTAAGATATTGAAAGTTAGAAGCGAAAATAAAAATGAACCAAAAAATACAAATTTTAACTTTTTATACGGGCCCCAGGTTTCCTAACTAATATTTAGAGAAATAATCTCCATTGAAAATTATTACTGACACAAAAAACTTGACATTTGTGCGACCAAAACTCAAGGAGATATTCGAGTTTAAAATTTTAAGGGACCATACAAAAGATGAGATTGGAACTTTATCGCCCGTTCAGAGGAATGTCAGATTGTCAAAGTAAATGCAATAAGTATTTATATTTTTTATTGTTATTCCAAAATTCATGCAAATGTTATGCCATGATACACAAAAGCACACTACAAAACCTCTAACATTTTGGAAAATCACACTCTATGCATACATATAATTTTAAACCTTTGTTAACCGCTATATTTCCCCCCAAAAGGTGTTAATGATGGCGACTGTAAAGTGGTGTAAGTCACAAAACGCTGCGTTTCATAGCTAAGTGGGTTGTACTAACGTCAAACTTTTTCTGTTGGAATAATTTTTCAATGCAGAAAATTTTCCTAAATATAAGTATAAAAAGTGTAATTTTGTATTTTTTGACTCATTTTTATTTTTGCTTGAAACTTTCCATACCTAAACTCTGCATCTGGTTTTGAACATTTTTGTGATTGAAAGTATACATCTAGGACTAACGGTTGCGAAAAGAAAGGTCTTGCAGGTTAAAAAAGAACACCCTGTATAGTAACACTAAATTATTCATCAACTATTTAGTAACCAAAAAATTAAAGAATTAAAATACTAAGCATAAATAATAAAAAAAAAAATAATAATTTGAATTTTTGGCATCTTGAATTCAAATTATGTTTTTCGCAATCACGAGCGTGTGTGTTTGTGTAGGCGCATGTGTGTGTGTGTTTGTGTAGGCGCATATGCGTGGGTGCGTGGGTGTGCGTGTTGTGTATGCAGTGCTGTGTGTGTACGCGTGTGTGTGTGTATGTAGGCATATGTGTTTGTGTCTGTGTGCAGGCATGAGTGTGTGTATGTGTATGTGTGTAGGAGTGTGTGTTTGTGTCTGCGCGCAAGCATAAGTGTGTGTATGTGTGTGTAAGCGTGTGTGTGTAGGCGTGTGTGTGTAGGATATGGACGCAACCTGGAGACGGTTTTCGCAAGAGGAGCAGCATCGTGAGGCCGGTCGACGCGACGGTGGTGCTGGCAGAGGGTGCTGGTGGGAAAATAAAATCACAGGAACGCCAAAAACAGTCAAGTGAGAACAATAAGCAATCGTGATTGCTCAAAAATCTTATCATATTAATAATAATTAACAATAAATTTACAAACTGATTATAGAAAAATAATAATTATAAATATTTACACATTTTTTAACACTTAAACAATCCTACAGTAATAATAATACGGAGAGCGGCTATGGGAACTGTTCACTTGTGCCCCTAGATGTTGTGTGCACAAGTGCCCAATCTTCTACTTTATAGCTAACTCGTAAAAACAAAGAATTTTTAACTAAAAAAAATTAAACATTGTCATAAATTTACTTAAATCTCCATTCAATGGTTCGTAATACTTAGATTTAGATTAGCAATTAGTTTTTAAAATGTTATCACTCGAAGATGACAGTGACAAAATTTTTTCGACACCTGCTAAAACAAAGAAGTTGCCACTACAGAAAAATAAAATGGCCTATTTGCTCTAAATGTTTGTCCAAGAGGTACAACTGGTACTGTCCTTATTTGAATCTTTTTTAAGATTTTTTGCTTGAAGTGATCTTAGTAAAACATACCACGTTCACATGTGCCCCGTGTTCATATGAACCCCCTTTTCCCTTATATACCAAAGTAAAAATCGAACCTTACAAGACGTCAGTTAATAGTGTTATGTTTATTAAACATACCCTGAAATAAAACATTTAAGCAGTGCTTTTGCGTTGAAAATATAAATGATGCGGGTCGAAAACTTAATATGTCACATTTAGACAAATTACAAGAGATTAAACACATGAAAAAAAGAATGTGTGTCTTAAAGATTCACATTAGAAGTGAAACTTCTATCTTTTTTTTTCTTATGTTCTGAACTGTCATTTCACCCGCACGTTTTCTCGCACGACGCGCCCTTATTATTTCTGAACCTGACTAAGGCATATTCGTAGCAAAATTGTTTAATTGAAAAAACTAAACAACACTCGAAATCCGCCTTTTAATTGTTGCCAAAAAACAATGAAAAATAGTTGTAATTATAAAGCGAATTTTGTTTATGAAAGTTAACAAATTTCTAGGATGAACTTTGAACTGATGGCTTGCCTTGAATCAAAGAAATCTTCCAAAATTAGCATTATGTGATAAGTTTAAAAAGCCCAAAATAAACAAATATCTATGCTTGCTTAAGTTCAGCCTATTCAATTAACTTGGTAGTTAATTATCAGTTAGTTTAATTAATTTATTTACAAAACTGATTTTATAATCACTATTATTTTTCATTGTCCTTTGCAACAGTTAAAAAACGGAAGTATTTCAACTTTATAACTACAGGTTAACTTTGATTTAACGGTACCCGATTAACGATTCCCTCAATTTAATGATACATTTCACTGGTCCGGATTAAACGCATTGAATGTACAGTGCTGGTCAAATTATTAGACTAAAGAGTTTTTTTTTTGTTTTGTTTTTTGTACACTATTTGTACTAAAATACTATTTATTTTACTAAAGTACAGTACATACTGTACACTGATTATTACGTTATTTTGGCATAATTTAGTGTTTGCTGGTGGCAGCACAGTCTGCTTTGTTTACGTTCTTTGTTTATCTACCTACCAGGAACATAACCTCAATCAGCTTAAACAGTTCACTAGTTCTTTTTATTAGTGTGTTCTGTTATACTTAAAGTTAGTTTTAGGTAATTAGTGAGTATGTGTATGTGAGTATATATAATAGTGAGTATAAACATTTTTTTCCCCTCCTTTTTTAAAAAGTTAAGAATTAGTGTAAGCCTTGTGAAAAGTACGCCAAAAAGATTTAAAATGCTCATCAAGAACAAGGGCATTCTAAATATTAGATAATTATTTCACTGTTCGTTAATGTGTCTATAGTTATGCAATCAATAAAGAATTTGATTTTAAAACAGTCTTAGTCTAATAATTTGGCCAGCACTGTATATGCTCCTCGATTTAACAATATCCTTGGTTTAACGAACACTATTTCCAGTTCCCTTGATAAGCGTTAAATCGGCGTTTTAATGTACTATAATTTTTCATTGGTTTGGGCCGCTATTAAAAAAAATTATATTAATTCGAATTTTTATCATATTGAATTCAAATTATGTTTTTCGAAATCACGAGCGTCTGTGTTTGTGTAGGCGCATGTGTGTGGGTGCGTGTGTATGTGTGTATGTATGCATGTGTGTGCGTTTTGTGTATGCAGTGCTGTGTGTGTGTGTGTATGTAGGCATATGTGTATGTGTCTGTGTGCAGGCATGAGTGTGTGTGTGTGTGTGTGTAGGAGTGTGTATTTGTGTTTGTGCGCAGGCATGAGTGTGTGTATGTGTGTGTAATCGTGTGTGTGTATGCGTGTGTGCATAGGATATGGACGCAACCTGTAGACGGTTTTCGCAAGGGGAGCAGCATCGTGAGGCCGGTCGACGCTACGTGGTGCTGGCAGAGGGAGGTGGTGGGAAAATAAAATGATAGGAATTCAAAACTGTCAAATGAGAACAATAAGCAATCGTGCTTGCTCAAAAACAACTACGTCACTTCCGTCACACAAAAAGGTTACGGTTTAGAATTTCAAAGTCCTCGTAAATGTTTCACTTCAAAAACTGAACAAAATTTGTAACCACACAGAATTTGTAACCATATATTTTCAACATCGTTTTGTATTAAATTATGCAAAATATCTCCAGAATCACGCAGCAATCAACGTATGACAGTCATTATTCAACTCTAACTTCAATGTTCAATTATTTTGAGCAGTCATAGTATAAACAGTGCTTATGTAATTATTATAGAAAGGGCTATTATAACAATTGCTAACTAAATATCAATTCAGAAATTCTGGAAGAAACAAACAAAAAAGCAACAAAGAAAGCAAATCTAATAATACAAGTTGACAAAAATTTGGCAAAGTGTAAATAAAGTAAATCAGCAATAAAGAAAAGAAAATTAACAACGAAAAAGTCGTTTGCTGTAGCTCCAATTAGAAACTCAACATCTAACCACTTTGGATAATTATATGCTCTTTAAGCAGTGCAGGGAGGATAATTGCAGGATTGAAAACGAAATTCCATGATAGGAAGCCATCAAAATTCGCTCGTGGATAATTATTATTGTAAAGTCGAAATGGCATTTTAATGGGTTTAACAATAGAATCATTAATTTGAAGAGGAATCTTTTATATATAAATTTAAATTACTGCTCATTAAATTTTGGATAGTGTTACCAAAGACCATATTACTTTTTGACGGATGGGAGATTTTCTCTTCTAGGTGCACTTAATTGACTTGCGGCAAATTTAGGGGTTTTTTTTCCTTTTCTCACAGCTGTTATGAGATTTATTTTTTAAAAACTAACTTTCAAACAAGGGCGCCTATATGCAAAATTGTAAGGGGGGGGGACTAAGATATTTTCCCCATGGCTTAACAGGATATTTTCCCCATGGCTTAACAGGATATTTTCCCCATGAAAACTGATTTCAGTGCAGATTAGAGTTATTAAAATTTGATATTTTTAATAACTTATTCATTAACGGCTGGAGAAGAAATGTTTTCACATTTTTGCAAAGAAAAAAGTACTAAAAGCAAGAAAGTTCTAATTTCAAAGGGGGGTCTTGAGCCCCCCCCCCCTTGGCTCCCTATATGAGTGCTTTTGCTTTCAAACCTATGGCTGTGTTTCCTTCGGTCAAAAGTACAGTTTTAGTCAGTAAAATTATAAAATTGCCAAAAAAAAAAAAAAAAAACATGGAACCAGAAAATACCGTTATTTAAGCAACATTCCACTTTTAATTATTTTTTTTAAATGTCAGATTTCTCGAAAAAGATGTTTCTCCGCAGGGCCGGATTTAGGGGAGGGCAGACAGGGCAATTGCCCGGGGGCCTCCACAACAAAGGGGCCCCCACAATAAAATTTTTACAAAATATCCTAACTTTAACGGGTCAGCAAATTTTACGTTTTTTCTCCCCTATAAATTATAATAATAATAATATAAAAAATAAATAGCAGTAACTTCAGGATGTATTTACTTTTAAAGTGCTGATCGTAAATATCGAATATATACATATATATCAAAATATTCAGATATGTATCAAAGTAAAAATTCATACGACAATTTGTTGGTTTTCTATGAATTTTTTTAATGTGTCAAGGACTTTTCGGACATACTGTATTTCAAAGTATCAGATATTTTCGAATATACGATGATCTTTTCGAACCCTGATTAGGGGCCTCCACTCCTTCTTTGCCTCGGAGCCTCCCACTTCCAAATCCGGCCCTGTTTCTCCGTGTGACGTCACAAGTGAAGACAACCATCTTGGCTCGGATCTGGCGAAGTTTGGCAATGTCCTGAAACTTTGCTCTGGTAACCCTAGCAACTTGTTCACTTGTGGCGTCAGCAGCGAACATGAAAACAGCAATTTAAGAATATTTTTTTAAGAGAGAAAATAAATTAAAATTTTGGGAAAAATAAATTCACCCTCATGTTTGCGACCATGCTCTTTCAGAAAAAAATATTTATCAAAAATGGGAAACATTCCTATTGAAACAATACATAATGGTGGGATCTTGTTTCCAAAATCAAATCAATGTGTTACTGTTTGATAGGATAAGTTGGTTATTAGAATGATTTTGGACTGTGTGGTGGGTTGAGTGAAGAAGTGGCTTTCACATAACTTCTTTTTTAGTGTATTCGAGTTGAAAAGAAACAATGGGAAGCCAAATGCTAAAGAAGCGGAAGCTCAAGTATATTGATTGGTTCAAGGACCTCAGTGGGCTATATTGATCTAGTTAAAATAAGTTTGTGATTATTAAATGTTATTTTACTTATGGTTTATTAATTCCTTTTTGGCTTAGAGCACATATAGGGAAAAGATGCAATGAAGTTTTTCTAAAAGTATCTACAAATGCTTGTTGAAGCGGTAAAGGGCAATGGATAAGGTGACCAATGTTTTTCCTTTTCAAAACGGAATATTTAGCATTTTAGGAAACTGCGTGTGTGTTAAGATTTTTGAGCAATCACAATTGCTTATTGTTCTCACTTGACGGTTTTGAATTCTTATGATTTTATTCTTCCCCCGCCTCCCTCTGCAGCACCACCGTCGGCCGGCCTCACGATTCTGCTCCTCTAGCGAAAACCGTCTCCAGGTTGCGTCCATATCCTACACTTACACGCATACATACACGCACCTACACACACATACACCTACAGCTACACACACATACACCTACAGCTACACACACACACCACCATATACACACAATTACTCAAACACTCATGCCTGCACACAGACACAAACACACATGCCTACACACACATACACATACCCCCCCACACACACATACACATACCACCCCACACACCAACACACACATCTACATACACACACACTCGTGATTGCGAAAAACATAATTTGAATTCAACATGTCAAAGTTCAAATTATTTTTTTTTCTTTTTTGTGCTCATGACAGAGAAAAGCGGAAATGAACACTTGAAAAGAAGAATTGATTTCGCGTTACGTTTTTCAACGCACAAATTTGCTACTTTTCGACTGGGTGGCTTGTGATAAGTCATTGGGTCTGTAGTACCGGGTTCTGACCAGTGATGGCCAGTCGGTGGGTTTTCGAGATCCAGAAAATCGTCTTCGCCCATGATTATCCGGAATGTAAAAGATTCCTTGGGTATTCGCTTGGCTTTGAATGCCCTCGGCTAAATTCAATCCCTTTGCAGTTTCAAATCGAAAAGAATTCAAGTGCCTCCATCTGGTGGAAAACGGGAGTCAAAATTATCTGCGTAATTGACGCGTGCACCGTAATGGTTGCACACGAAAAATGCTACATTGGGGATAGCATTAAGTTTGCAAAGGCTAAATCGAATAACGCGGATCTATTAGAAAGAAGTAGAAAAACATTTGATGCTAATTTTGAATAGCAATGAGTTTGTATTTTTTTTTTTGAGCAATCACGATTGCTTATTGCTTTCATTTGGCTGTTTTCGGCGTGCTATCATTTTATTTTCCCACCGCCACCCTCCGCACCATCACCGTCGGCCGCCTCCTCACGATGCTGCTCCTATAGCGAAAGCCGTCTCCAGGTTGCATCCATGTCCTACACACACGCGCATACATACACAACTGCGCACACACACGCACACACACACACAAACACACACATACACACAACTACCCACACATTCATGCCTGCACACAGACACAAACACATATGCCTACACACACATTCTCATACCCCCCCCCCCCCACACACATTCATACACACAACTACCCACACACTTATGCCAGCACACAGACGCAAACACACCCATGCGTACACACGCATACCTCCTACACCCAAACACACATACCCCCCACACAGAAACACACACGCCTGAATACACACACTCGTGATTGAGAAAAACATAATTTGAATTCAAAATGCCAAAATTCAAATTAATTAATTAATCAATTTATTTTTTTTTTCAGAATTTCATTGTTTCCTTTTACAATAAATTCTGCTTTAAGAACCGGGATTTTCAACTCTGCTTTTTTTGTTTATTCACAGATTCTTCGTAAGCAAAAGCACCATTACCCAGCCCGGGTGCATTAGGATCGGGTAAGCATAACATATATAACTAATATAATCTTTATTTATGGGTAGTAAAATCCTTAAATAACAGCTCCCAACGACTTCCGGTTGAAAAAAAAAACATGCATAGACAACAGGAAATGCTACCTGAAATCAGGAGATATGGTCACCTTAGATATGCCATCATAATTTTCCCCTTCATTTTTCTGTTGATCAAAAAACTTCAATGGTGGGTTTTAACTCCGATTCAGTACCGCAAACTCAGGAGTAATTTAACTTGAAAATTAATTAGTTTGGCTGTCAGTACATAAATGAAGTGGCATATCGCTAAAATTGCCAATTTTATGCTAGCATAAGCTCAACTTCATACTTAATATCGTTCTACGCTACATTTTTTATTTATTGTCTGCGACGAAAGACTGTTTCCATCGTTGCCATGACAATAAAATAATCATTTGATGTAGTGAGTTTAAAAATTGTGTTTTAAAAATTTTATTCTCAACTGCAATAAACTATAGGGGGCGTTGCAGCCACTCTCTAATGGCGGATGAAAAAAGTAAAACAAATAAATGTCGTAACTTATAACTTGTATCTACGCTTCGTGAATGGCAGTAATTTTTCATCGTGTTTGTGGGGAGCTTTCTTTTCTATTCTTCTGAAAATACATTACACCACAAACTGTCTGTAATTTACCCCAAAGAAAACACGTGGAATGGAATGTTTTACCTTTTTCTTTAGTATTATTAAGCACCGCAAGGTAGCGTATTCGAGCTCTGGAGTTGCGAATATGAACAGACATGTTTTAGAAGAGTGAAAATTTTAATTAGTCCAACTTGAAATTTTACCAAATGAGGCACTGAGAAGCAAAGGGATGTAAGTGCCAAAACTAAAAATTTCAACATAAAAGTACAATTACGTTTTAGGAGAACCCCTTCTCTGTTATAGGCCAAAAAATGGTATTAGTAGCTCTGATAAGTGCTGCTGTACAGCAAGATTTCGGAAGAAAAAAAAAATCAATGAAAACTTTCCTAGGATCTGAACTTTAAACGCGTTTTACTCGAAACTTTAAACCTATATTTAATGGGAAGAAACATTCGTTATCATTATGAAAAAAATCATAACTTAATAAGTGAATAAAATAATTGCATTCGTTTCTAACTTTGCGAAATCGTCAGAAAAAACTTGGCAAACAAGGTCATTTTTGGAAGGTCACACTGACTTCCCGTGACTTCCTTTGGAGCACCTCCATACATCTGTGTCTTCGCTATACAGAGTTGCTGTAGTAGACTTAGTCTTTTTGACTTACATTTATTAATAATAAAGCTGAAAGTCTCTCTGTCTGAATGTCCGGAGGATGTCTGGATGTATGGATCTCTGTGACGAGCATAGCGCCTAGACCTTTCGGCCGATTTTCATGAAATTTATCACCAAGTTAGTTTGTAGCATGGGGGTGTGCATCTCAAAGCGAGTTTTTGAAAATTCGATGTGGTTCTTTTTATATTCCAATTCTAAGAACAAAATTATCATAAGATGAACGAGTAAATTACGAAATTATTATAACGTGGAACCATAACATGGGCACAAGCCAATTGGCGAGGTACAAAATTATCATAACGTGGAATCATAACATGGGTACAAGCCAATTGGCGAGAAAATTTGCTTGATATTTGTAAATATATAGGCGAACCAGAAGACCTTTTAATTTTTCTATTACGGTATTACGGGCAAAGCCGTGCGGGAACCGCTAGTTTAAAAATAAATGTGTTATACACAGTCCATTTTTGAGTTTATCAGCATTTGAGAGATAATTTTTGTTCTGCCGATACACTAAGCAAATGTTAAAAAAAAAAAAAAAAAAGACTTCCACTTACTTAGGGATTTCTGAAGAATTCTGTTGTGCCATTGAGGACGTCATGAAGAATGAGGCAGCTGCAAGTAAACAGTACAACCAGCTCCACATTCTTAGAACCTAGGGAAGTTCAATTTATTGTTATAACTTCATCTAAGTGTAAGTACCGTTAACATAGTAAATTTGTAAAAATATGTTATTTTAACGTTGTTTTATTTTCTTTTGTGCATTCTTGTTGTTAATACTGAAGAATACCGACCAAGTGTGGATCGAAAAGTTGCCGAGTTAGTGAAAATGCCGGGTTTTTTGGGAATGCACACATGAAGTGGGGATGGGGGTCAAGACCCCCTTGAACAACCAAAATACAGTTGAACTCGGTTAATACGAAATGTCAAAAATTCAGGAATGTGTTCGTATTAGCCGTTATTCGTAACAATCGTGAATAAGTGATACTGTGAAAAAACGAAGAAATGATTACCTATATTTAGAAAACATTACTACTAATTATTATATTCAGAAAATTAATCACTCATTTCTTATAAATGAATGTTTTTTCGAAAATCTTGAAAAATAAAAATGATAATCGACAATCGCGGAATAGGTCGTCTACAGGTAAACAAATGTTCGGGCTTTATCTCTACATAGTATAAAATGAAGTCCCCAAAAAGCGTCTGTGTGTTTGAACTCGCAAAACTCGAGAACTACCCGGCCGATTTTGCTGAAATTTTCACAGTTTATTCCTTTAAGTCCTGAGAAGGTTTGCAGACTAGTTCGAAAGCAATTCCATGAATAGTTATTTTTCTATTCATATTTACATCCAATTTCCACATAAATTCCCGAATATGGGGGTGAAAAAATACTTGCAAATAGTAATAATACATATCGTTAGAAAGGGTAGAATTTTCCGCGTTCTACGCAATTTGTTTCAATGCTCTAACTCTATTATGGTGGGAGTTATTTGCGTTTTTAGCTCGATTTTTTTTAAGGCTTAGCTGAAATTTAGGAACTTCTTTCTTCATTAAATAAAGCTGTAAAAAGTGAAGGATTTGTCCCACAGCTTTTTTTTTTTTTTTTTTTTTGACGCCGTTGGAAAAAGCGACTTTTTTAACTCCAGATCTAACTCGACCTATGGTCGAAAAAATAAGCTTTTATCTCGAAAGGAAAAAAAGTTACAAGCCTTTTTAAATCGAGTTTAAGAAATCTCGATTTCATTCAAATTGTGAACCATTTTCTTTCGCATTTGAATTCCTTAAACTTATTTTATGTTGTGTTTCCATGGTTATACGCATTTTAAATCCATCTCTCTGGATTTAATTTCTTAAAAGTATTTTAATATCTGTCGTCATTGTTTGGGAAGGAAAACATGATGTTTTTTTTTTAATTTATGTTTTACGCCTGATTGTTGAATATACGTCACTTGACACAATTTTTATTTTCAAGGTAGACCGGGTAAAGCCGGGCAATGCAGCTAGTTTTCCATATACAATATGGATATTTCAATGGAGTACTTTCTTCTCTTTGCACAATGAGACTTCTACCACCTAACAAAATGATGAATAATTTCTGAGATAGAAAATTACAGTATTTAATCACGAACACCTTAAGTAAAGAGGTCAGAAATTTTTGTTCGTCTTAGCTGAGACTTTCAATTTACTGTCTAACCACGGATTGTATGGAAAGGTAAATATCCGGTTTACACGAGGAAATGGAAGCATCTATTAGTTTTCAGGGATGTCAGCTTTTGCAGATGTATGTTAGCCTCTAAATTAAGCAGAGTCTCATTCAAATGAGCGGAATACGCGCATAAAATTTTTATTTTTCCCCTCATTCAGATGGAGTCGCCTTAGCTGGATGTTTGCCAATTCCATACAATCCGTGGTCAAACAGTAATTTATGTATTATACGTGAAATTTTCAATGCATTTAGATAGCAAAACCAAACTTAACCAACAAAATGTTTGTTTTAGCCGTGATTTCGTATTAAACGAGATCGTATTAGGAGAGTTCAACTGTATATCCTAAAACTGCATTTTCGAGACTTATATTTCTAAAAAAAATCGTCTCAGACCAGATATTTGCTACCGAAAATTGCATTTTGATCCACCTTTTCAAAAATGACTTCCTCTGCTAGTACTTCTCATTTTTTAAGGAACGAATCATGCAATTTTTCGGGAGTTGAGGAAAAGGGGAGGGCGAGAAAGGGGGGGGGGTCCCTAAGCTATAGCTTGTCTAGATTATGCGTAAATCCTGAGTCTGGCAAAGCTAACTTGGCAGCTTTGTGATGGTTACGCAGATCGTAATCGCAGCATTATGACACTGACAAGTTAGGTTTGCCTTAACTAGCACTACTGCTTTCATAAAACTTTTAATACAAATCTGAAACATTTTCAAACTATTGTTAGATCCGAAACTATAAAAATTTTATCCTATGTGCAAAATAATAGAGCCGAATTATTTTCGAAAAAGAAAATAAAAGCCATCAAAGTTTTTTCTTAAACCAATTCTTATTCATCAAAAGAACTGACAGAAAAAAAAATTCACAAGTATCTGAAACTAAAAAAACCTCACTTTTATGGAAATAGAATTTTTTTTTAATCTTGAGGAAAAAACTTTGCTCTTTTCATTTTCCCAATAGTTTTTACTCAAACTTTAATGACATTTGAGTTAATTTTAATCATATGACAATCATATTTTTTTTCTCCATTAATTTAGCTTTAGCGAATATTTCTATAATTGCAATTCGAAAGGTAGGTTAACTTAAAATAGCATTTTACTTTTAATGGGAAAACGCTTTGTCCATTACATCTGATGAATTACTGTTTTAAAATCACAGACAATAAGCTTATATCAAGCATGTAGAAATCCGCTTAACTTTTAATGGTTTTTAATTGTTTTCTTTTATTATTTGACGGATTATTTCGAATTTTAATGTAAATTTTATGCATCTTTTATCTCGTTCATATTTTCTTTTCTTTTAAGACAAAATGATACCGACATTTTACCGTGCACCGCAGTAACTGCACTGCACTCCGGGGTTCACCGTGCCTACCACTACACGTGGTTTAACCGGTTGTTTGGGGCCCGTTTTTTGATCCAGACCAGTAGCTGAGTAACCCCTGATCCCACACCCGAAGAGTTTTCGATTTGGAAATGTAACTTGGAGAACTTTGAACCCCAAACACATTTAATGTGCCCCAGTCACCATTAGCGAACACGGATGATATTCGATCGGCTGGCATCGAGCTCGGTACCCTCCAGTTACGAGTCCGACGCTTTACCGATCAAGCCACCACGGCCCCACAGTGACTACACGTCATAGATGATCGTTTTAACTGCGCGCTGGCAGCTGCTAGAGCTGTCGCTTTCTACCGCAAGGACATGGAGTACCTCCTCATTTTGTTAAAGATTTTGCTTATTTCTGTGCCTTAGAACCAGACTAACGTAGGTCACATAATCGCTACTTTACAGGAGAGAGTAAAAACGTTTGACTGGTGCACACAAATGATAGGACTTGAGCTCTTTTAACGCTGGTAAATAGTTAAAAGATTATTATTATTATTATTTTGAATTACGTTCATATGGCTGGATGCAGAATAGAATTCTCCATAGAACGCATTAACTGAAAATTGTAATTTTTCGACTTACGCTACTCTGGCTCTGAGGTACAGAATTTATCATTATCTTTATCTTTACTAATAATAAAGTTGAAAGTCTGTCTGGATCCCTGTTAAGCGCATAACGCTTAAATCGTTCGACCGATTTTCATGAAATTTGGCACAAAGTTAGTTTGTAGCATGGGGGTTTGCACCTCGAAGTGATTTTTCGAAAATTCGATTTTGTTTTTTTTTTATATTCCAATTTTAAGAAAATTTTACCGAACAAATTATCACAACGTGAACGAATAAATTACGAAATTAACATAACATGGAACCGTAACATGGGCAAGCAGATGAATACAGCGAATTGGCGAGAAATTCACCATCCATTATTTGTAAATATGCCGGCGAACCAAATGACCTTTTCATTTTCTACTACGGGCAAAGCCGTGCGGGTGCCTCTAGTAAGTCTATAAACTGGATATAAGTAATGTATTGTTGTTGTTTTCGTGTCCAAAATACAGTAAACTCCCGATTATTGGCAATCTGATTATCCGCTGGTTTTATTTTCATATTTTTTTAAAACCTATATGATTGTATTATTGTTCACTTTTAGATTTTAGATATATTTTTCAGATTCAATGTTAGTAGATGCAATGTAGCAATGCTTTTAGCTATAATTTAAATGTATGTGTGAGTATTATTCACATTTTTAGCTATTATAGACACTGGTATCGTTTTTTACTTATTATTCGGATTATCCGTGGTTTTCGCTTATCCGCAGTTACTGTGCCACCGTATTCCGCGGATAATCGGAAGCTTACTGTAGTTAATAAACATGGAGCGGTTGGGTGCTATTGCCTCGAGAGGTTGGAATTCTTTATTTATTCACCCAGTAGACAACACAAGAACGATTTACAACACAAAGAGAGGAATTACCATCCAGGGCACTGGTATGATTCGAACCCACAACCTCGTGCAGATGAAGCGAAGTTCCCACAAGTAGTGTATGATATCTCTAAATAAGTAGATTCCGTACAACTTTGCCAAGCATGGCGACAAATTCTAAGGTTGTCATACAGTTGTACAATGCTGCCAACTTGGTAATCTTTGGTTTTCAATAGCGATAAATGCGTCAGAATGGGGACGTTTCTTAAATTTTGAAAGTATTTTTTTCTGAAAGAGCATGTTTAAAAACATAGGACCTGACCATTTTTTAAATATTTTGACTAAGTTTAATATTAAAAAAAAAAAACCTTTAATCGCTGCGCTTTCATTGTTTAACCAACGTATACTGCCGATGACATCACAAATGATGAAATGCCATTCACTGTTGCCATTCTGAAAAGCTCAATATTTAATTCGCATTTTTACTCACGTGTACTGGCAACGATATGGTTGATAGCAAGCGTAGAGGCAATTTTTAAGTCGCTGCTGAGTTATCATAACGTGGAAACGCAGCAAAAAATGCGCCAAAGGACATCATTTGTGACGTCATAAAGACCACGTCTTGTTTGTAAAACTAGATATTTAAAAAAATTAATAAAAAATAACTGCTGGGAAAATGAAAGTATTTTCTGGGTCCATGTTATTTTTTTTTACTTATTCTATCAATTTCTGTGACTAAAAGTAGTACTTTTGACTAAAGGAAACAACACCATTGCGATATATCGTCAATTCTATGTACTCCTAATACCTCCAGTCCATGTTAATTTTTCACACCTAATTAAACAAGATTCAATTTCAAATTAAAGATGTCATTTGAATGGACTATTTTTCACATTTATGCATATTAAGCCTGAAATTTTAATTAGTAATTAAGAATGAAATTTAATGAACCAAATCCCCACACTTTACATTTTTTGACCTCACAAATTTCAAAGCTGTATAAATTAATGCGAACAGTTCAGACAATGTAATTCGGCTCCCCATTCAAACATTCATTTTTGCAACTGGCAGTAGTCCAAATGTTTGATGCGATTATATAATTAGACTAATTACTCCTGAGGCAGGACGATGCGTTTAAATTTGCGATATCATCATTTTGCTGCAAAAAAGTGAGCTTGATTAATCTCAAGACAATTCAACCGGGCGTGGTTCTAATTATATTAGAGAGTTCATCTTTAAGCTTAAAAAGTTTGGTCGGTGACGTCAGATAATAGCTGCATTTAGCTTGCTTAGTATTTTTAATTAAATGGGGTAGGGGGGGAAACGTTTTCTTAATCAGTTTAAGTATGTTAATGATTCATTTATAAGGTTTTTAGTGAATTATTTTTAAAAAAGCAGGCTGATTTATGGTTTTGATGAGATCTTGAATCATTTGCTCTCAAAAAAATACTTACGTTCAAAAGAACAATTGATGTGAATACATGAAATACTGGCTACTTTGGCCAAATTTCGGAACTTTTCTAATATTTTCTCAATAATTTTGTAACTATTCATATTTCCAAGCTGTGGAAACATTTTTTACGCATCTAGAGCTCTCTTAATTTTATTTTTGAATACTGATCACTTTTTCTCAAAGTATTTTGACCCCTTTTAATTGTTTTTTGTTTCGGCCAATGTTACCCTTGCGTTTGGGTTACTTTGTTTTTTACCAAAGTTTTTTTCTTCCTATTTAAAATCATTGTAGAACTAATTAGAGCCAAAGTCCCCGTCTGTATTTTCAGTAATGATAATAAATACAGAAATCACAATGTTTCACAGATATCGCTGCAAAATTTTAGTCTTCAAAGTATACTCCTTGAGTATCAGACGCTTCTGCGGGCACAAGGTCGCCATTATTGTTTTAATCAGTGTCTGAAATAGTGTAAAAGTTCCGGTGTTTTAAAGTATTACTAAATATCAAGGGAGAGTAGAAATATAAGCCGTAAGAGAATGAAAACCCCGGGAGTGAAATGATGCCAATGGGGTCGTTTCCAAAATTTTAAAAGTATTTTTTTCTGAAATAGCATGCTTAAAAACATAGAATCTGACCATTTTTTAAATAATTTATTTAAGTTTAATATTTTAAAAAAAATACTTAAATCGGTGCGCTTTCATTGTTTACACTTTTGTCGTGTGACATCACAAATGATGAAATGCCATTCAATGTTGCCATTCACAGAACAAAATATTTAATTCACATCTTTACTCACGTGTATTGGCAACGATACGGTTGATAGCAAGCGTAGAGCGCAATTTTAATTCGCTGCTTGATTATCATAACGTGGAAACGTAGTAGAAAGATGCGCCAAATTGCATCATTTGTGACTTCGTAAAGGTCACGCTTTGTTTGAAAATTCGGACATTTTAAAAAATTAATTAAAAAAAAACTTTTGGAAAAATCAAAGTATTTTCTGGATCCATGTAATTTTTTTTTTGCTCATTCTATCCATTTCAATGACTAAAAGTAGTACTTTTGACTGAAGGAAACCACCCCATTTGTGTTGTTTCCATCAGTCAAAAGTACTACTTTTAATCACTGATGTTGATAGAATGAGCAAGAAAGTTAACATGGAGCGAGAAAAATCTTATTTTCAAAACTTTCAATTTTTTAATAATTTTTTTTAAACGTCTGATTTTTCAAACAAGGCGTGGTCTTTATAACTTCACAAATGATGAACTTTGGCGCGTACTTTTGCTCTGAATGCTTACACTTGCTCTCTACCGCGTTTCCAGGTTACGATAATTCAGAAACGAATTAAATATTGCGCTCTGCGCTAATGGCATCAGTGAATGGCATTTCACCATTTGTGATGTCATGTGCAGAAGCGTAAAAAATGAAATTGAATCTGAGAACCAATCTTATATATTTTTTTAAGTATTAAACTTTGTCAAATTATTTATCAAATGGTCAGATCCTATGTTTTTATTTGTATTTTCAGGAAAAAAAACTTTTAAAATTTTGGAAACGACGCCATTGGAAGGGAAAAACCACGTGTTTACAATTCAAAGTTGCGTTGAAAAAGACAGAAACAGTAATTGTGAAAAGTACCCATCTTCAAGCTATCACCCCTGTTTACAATTGAAGCCTTCAAAAGTAGGGGAATGTGGGGCAAAGTGAAATGGTTAAGATCACTTACTTTTTTCCAAATGAAAAAAACAATTGTTTTGAAAATTACGGTACATTAAGAAAGAACACTACATTTTGTATAATAAAACTTGCACTGAAACATTATTTTTTTATTTTTGACAGTAAATTTGTCCCTTTAAAAAAATGTGGAAATTTTTCCCTTCTTTTTTTCATGGGGCAAAGCGAAAAATAAAATATTTTTCTAATTAAATATTTTCGATTCTATTGTTAAAGATATTTTTGATAAAATAAATGAGTAAATAAAAAAATAATGAATGAATAAAATAGAAAATGAATGAGAAAACGAGTGAATGAATGAACAAATTAGGCAATTTTTAAATGAAAGAATGTGTATAGAACAACTAATTAACTAATACGTAAATGATTGTATAAAAGATTGAATACGTAAATGAAATGGGCTCTATTTCACTTTGCCCCATTCATTTTTTCCCGCATGCACTTGACTAACTGTACGAAGCATCTGAAACACAAAGAAGCTTAATATTTAGCAAATAAATACTGCACCACATGTTAGTAGGTCTCAATTAATATTTAAAATATTGATAACAATAACATTATTATTAAATAGTGGTACCGCACGGCTTTGCCCGTAATAGATAAATTAAAAGGTCTTTTGGTTCGCCTGTATATTTACAAATAATGTATGGTGAATTTTCTCGCCAATTGGCTTGTACCCATGTTACAGTTCCACGTTATGATAATTTCGTATCTCGCCAATTGGCTTGTGCCCGTGTTACGGTTCCCCGTTACGATAATTTCGTAATTTACTCGCCCATCGTATGATAGTTTTGTTCTTAAAATTGGAATGGAAAAAGAACCGCATCGAATTTTCAAAAAATCGTTTCGAGGTGCACACCCCCATGCTACAAACTAACTTTGTGCCAAATTTCATGAAAATCGGCCGAACTGTCTAGGCGCTATGCGCGTCACAGAGATCCAGACATCCTCCGGACATCCAGACATCCTCCTGACATCCAGACAGAGAGACTTTCAACTTTATTATTAGTAAAGATAAAGACAGTAGCAAAAATAAGTTTTGACTTGCAACAAAATACTACAATATGAATATCAATTTTTGAAAATTGCTTGTTTTATCTTATTCTTTGATTTTCAGAGGTAATTTTTTCTTGACTGGCATAGATTGCATGTGTTACTGCATAGTGAAAATATTACTAGGCAGGTGGCACAAAAAGCAGAGTAAATATTTGAACTTTACACTTTGCCTCGCTATTTCACTTTACCCCATATTCCCCTACCAGTCGCGGTTTTCGAGAACGGACAGTATTCGTGTCGTTTCTTACCTAACCAACCTAATTTCATGTTGATTAAAAACATAAAACTAGATAAAGGGAAGTTTTTTTTACACTATTTTTCTCACAATGAACGTAACTTTAATCACTCGTAGCAACACCTAAATTTTGTTCGAATTCTATGAAACTTTTTTCTATGTTTTTTCATCAAGAGGAAGCACTTAAAGGGGTGCCCCATAAGAAATTCAAAAATTTTTAAAGAGCATTATAAGACGCTTCCTATTGCAAAAGTGTTAAAAATATCTCTGGACATATGACAATATTGCTTGAATGAATTTACTTTGCTATATTAAATTGCAGATCAAAAAGGAGAACAGTTCAATTTCAATGATAGCTCGAGATAACTTTCAATAGTAGAATCTTCCTGCTGAGCATAGACCCTCTATGTTAATATTATTCCCAAAATTTATTATTCCCGAAAATGCATTCCGAAGCATAAGCGATATCCTAAGACTTTCTCTCGTGCCAGGTTATGCACAAAAGTAAAATAAGATAATGCAAAAATCTAGTTTCCAATTCCGAGATACGCGAGGCGAATGTAGGTCGAAGACTCTCAGGGGACGTATTTCGCCTGGAGAGGAGGTTTGGCTGGAGAATGATTTTGTGGGTTTATGCGAGTCGCCATTTTCTTTTCTTCCTTCCAGCAGTGATTATGACAGTTCAATCAAAATATGTTAACGTTTTGTGATATTTCATTTCTCTGGTTGGATAATGTTTGACGCTAGGTACTGAAGGTTTCTGCAGAGGAATAAATAATTTTGTTTTGTTGAATTGTACATTTTGCGGAAACCTTCTTTTTAGGGCTTGTAACCAATCGCAACTCCAGAGCTCGAATACGCTACCTTGCGGTGATTAACAATACTAAAGAAAAAGGTAAAACATTCCATTCTACGTGTTTTCTTTGGGGTAAATTACAGGCTTCAGACAGTTTGTGGTGAATAGAAAAGAATAGAAAAAAAAAGCTTCCCACATACACGATGAAAAATTACTGTCATTCTCTAAGCGTCAAAGCAATTTATAAGTTACGGCATGCGTTTGTTTTACCTTCTTCATCCGCCATTAGACAGTGGCTACAGCGCCCCCTACAGTTTATTGGAGTTGCGAATCGACTTTTCAAAATATAAGAACTTTTTTTTAGCATTTTAGAGAATAATTTCAAACATATCTAAAGCTAAGTAAAAATAGATGTATGTATATTTCAGAAGATTATGCCTCTGTATATTTGCTAAGCAAGGAACAATAAACTACACACTTCACACTAGCGCCCTCACGAATTTCAGATTTATTAACATAATCTTGTATACGTTTTGGTAGTTAACCACGTTTCTTTTACATACTTTAGTGTATCCCAATATGTATACGTATCCAGGGGAGCCCCGAACTTAAATTTTTTGTAGGGGGGTTGGAATACTCAATTTGCCGAATGGAACACCAAATTTCGCGAAATGGTGATATTTTTTACCAAATGGAATTCCAAATTTCGCCGAATGATGATAATTTTGCCGAATAGAACTTCCAAACTTTTCTGAAAGATGATAGTTTTGCAGAATCGTCAGACAAAATTTGTCGAATTTTTTGGGAGGTCGTAGTGACCTTTCATCGGGGCGCACCTACGCGTGTCACCAGTTGAAAATCACTGTTTCACAGAGCCGAATGGAACGATGTCACGTGCGATCTGTGTCACACTCTCACACTAGTACCCTTCTTTGTCTGAACACCAACTTGTTCATCGCTAGTATAATGGGGTCGTTTCCAATATTTTAAAAGTATTTTTTTCTGAAAGAACGTGCTTAAAAACATAGGATCTAACCATTTTTTAAATAATTTGTATAAGTTTAATATTTAAAAGAAAATACTTAAATCGGTGATCTTTCATTGTTACATTTCTTGCCGATGACATTGCAAATGATGAAATGCCATTCTGTGTTGCCATTCTCAGAGCAAAATATTTAATTCGCATCTTTACTCACGTGTATTGGCAACGATATGGTTGATAGCGACCGTAGAGCGCAATTTTAATTCGCTTCTTGATTATCATAACGTGGAAACTCGGTACAAAGATGCGCCAAAAAGCATCATTTGTGACGTCATTTAGACCACGCCTTGTTTGCAAAATCGGACATTTTGAAAAATTAATTAAAAAATAACTGTTGGGAAAATGAAAGAACTTTCTGGGTCCATGTTATATTTTTTTTGCTTATTCTATCAATTTCAGTGACTAAAAGTACTACTTTTGACTGAAGGAAACAACCCCATTCGGCAATGACCCGAGATTCTCTGAAAATAAGAGTTTTTCGCCCAAGTTCAAACTTTTGTAAGGATACTTGTCAATCTAAGACATCGCAGGAAGGTTTACCATCAAAGATGCTTGTAGGATAGAGCGTGACACAAATGCATTATTGTGTATAACTCCGACTCCAGCCTTGGAGTCAGAGAAGATGAATTTAATCAAAACGGATAACCAGTCGTTCCAAAGCAGTGCAGAGTAACCGCACCTGAATTAACCTCCTGCCAAAGTATGGCAAAGACATCTCCATCAAAGACTTTGATAACTTCCAATAGTGGGGAAAAAGCGAACAGGTCACAAAAGGGGCTGTGGTAGCCCGATCGGTAGAATGTCGGATTCGGGGCCGGAGGGTCCTGAGTTCGAACCTCGATGGTCGAAGACCCACTGTCGTCATTAAAGGGGCGACGTTAAATATGCTCGTGGTCTCAATGTCCTCCAAGTGAAACGACACCTCTGGGGGTGCTAGCATCAGGCAGCTATTAGCTCCTGGTCTAGTTCTAAATTCTCGTTAACTGTTCGATCCGGTGATGGTGCTGCCATCTATCGATATAAAAAATAATGGAGGCAAGGCACTTAGTATGCAGTCCTCGACATAAATACAGTTGTAGTCAGTTGTGACTCGGAATCGAAAATCACAAAAGAATCCCGCTCCAATATTAGGTTGATCATTAGAAAGTGATCCGTTTGTATTGAAAAATAAGAGAGTTGAAAGATTTTCCAACAGTTAGTTAGGTTAGGTTAAACGCCAGCCATCTTGGGGATAAAAGCCGGTTTCTTCCCATGTCTACTATGGTGAAGTATTGATCTGTGCTTCTTGATCGTGATTTCTTATTAACTCCATATTAATCCACAATCAAAGAAGAAAATCAGACTAGTTTATTATAACAAATATAGGAAGAAGCAGCCTTTAGCCCCAAGATGGCTGACGTGTCGCTACTTAAGCTGCGATTTAGGGCTTTACTACGATAGGGTTTGAATGGGGTATTTTCTTTCAGTCAAAAGTAGTACTTCGTGTCACTGAAATTGATGGAATAAGCAAAAAAAAAAAAAAAAAACCATGGATCCAGAAAATACTTTAATTTTCCCAACGGTTAATTTTTGATTAATTTTTTAAAATGTCCGATTTTTCAAACAAGGCGTGGTCTTGATGACGTCAAAAATGATGCTTTGTGGTGCATCTTTCTACCACGTTTCTACGTTATGATAATCAAGCAGCGAATTAAAATTGCGCTCTTCACTTGCTATCAACCATATCGTTGCCAATACACGTGAGTAAAGAGGCGAATTAATTACTTGCTCTGCGAATGGCAACACTGAATGACATTTCGTCATTTGTGATGTCATCGACAGAAGCGTAAACAATGAAAACGCACCGATTTAAGTATTTTTTTTAAAAATATTAAACTTAAACAAATTATTAAAAAAATGGTCAGATCCTATGTTTTTAAGGATGCTCTTTCAGAAAAAAAAAATACTTTTAAAATTTTGGAAACGACCCCATTCTCAGGTTACAATATCATTTTAGACGTCAATTCAGGGAGCATAAATGAGACAGTATTAGATTCACCACATTTTCTTCGTACATAAATTTTAAATTAAAGTCCCTCTGTTTTAGTTCAACGAATCCTGCAAAATTCCATGTCACATCATAGCGCCTTACTGTTAAGAACTACTATGCAATTCTGAAAATTAAAATGTTTAGTTCGAAAATACACTTAAATTGAAATCTCACTCAAATACTCTTAAAGTGTCCTTATTTTTCGGTATCATCCATCCATCGATTTTTTGTGCAGTAAAACCTGACTACAACGATACTCTTGGGACCTAAAAAAAATATCGTGATAGACAGGTTATCGTTATAGACAGTTTGATTATTCATGCTGACATTTTGCTGGGGCCAAAAAAAAAAAAAAAAAAATTGTTATATACAGGTTATCGTTATAGACAGTATCGTTATACACAGGTTTCACTGTAATAGCGATCAGAAATCATAAAGGTTTTACTACTTGTTACCTAATGCAAAAATTCTCAACTGCTGGTCTAGCATACCGGCACCAGCGACCCTGGAGATTTTATTCAGCCATTCCTCACTTAAAAAATATTATAGTATTTTTAAAAAAAAGTTGTTTTACATTAATAATACAGTTTTATAAGCAAGAACCCGTAATTTTGTCTTTGTAGTTTTTGTGAGGTTTTTCAAAAGTTTATATGTATTTCCGTTATAGTTAGAATGATTATTTACTCATAGTTATAGATTTGTCAGTAAGCGATATTGAAAATGTCAATTTATTTGTGAAGAAAGTTCTTTAAAACGTAGTTAAGTTTTGCGAAAAAAAAAAAATTTGAATTTTGACATCTTGAATTTAAGTTATGTTTTTCACAATCACGAGTGTGTGTATGTTGGCGTGTGTATTTGTGTGTGGGGGGGTATGTGTGTTTGTGGTGATAGGGGTATGTGTATGTGTGTGTAGGCATGTGTGTTTGTGTCTGTGTGCTGGCATAAGTGTGTGGGTAATTGTGTGTATAAATGTGTGTGTGGGAGGTATGTGTATGTGTGTGTAGGCATATGTGTTTGTGTCTGTGTGCAGGCATGAATGTGTGGGTATGTGTGTGTATGTTTTTGTGTGTGTGTGTATGTTTAGGTGTCTGTATGTATGCGTGTGTGTATGTGTATGTGTGTGTGCATGTGTGTGTATGTGTATGTGTGTGTGCATGTGTGTGTATGTGTATGTGTGTGTGCATGTGTGTGTATGTGTGTGTGTATGTGTGCGTGTGTAGTTGTGTATGTGTGCGCCTGTGTGTAGGACATGGACGCAACCTGGAGACGGCTTTCGCTATAGGAGCAGCATCGTGAGGAGCCGGTCGACGGTGATAGTGCGGAGGGTGGCGGTGGTGGGAAAATAAAATGATAGCACGCCAAAAACAGTCAAATGAAAGCAATAAGCAATCGTGATTGCTCAAAAAAACAACAGTTCGCGAAATATTTTCAGAAATGTTTACGGTCCGTAGACGAAAAAAAGGTGAGAAAAGCTGAAATGTGCTTTTTTTTAGCAGTTGAATAAAAATCTGTACCTTTCTCCCGTTGAACTAACGCTAAATGTTCTTGATTGAAGTGAACAAGTTTCACAATAATAAAATTTAAAAAAAATTAATTAAAAAAAAATCTTTATGCCCTCGTTATACTCAAAAATTTGTTGCTAACAAAATTTTCTCAATCTGTGACTAACTAAATCTGGAACTAAACTAAGCTAAATCTGTGACTGATCAATGACCAGTAATTATGAAAGATAGAAACTTCCTTGTACTGTCTTTCTTTATAGCATCAAAATCTTTAGACTATTAAAGTAACTTTAAAGTATAGTTTTAATGCAGGAAAAAATACTTAGGCACTCTATTTTGTTTCAGTTTTAACGAAAAAAAGAAATAAAATCCCTTTATTTATTCATATATTTTTTTTTAGCGATAATTGAATCTGGAAAACTTTTGCCAGTAAATAGTTCGTGACCAGCTTGTTACGCAACGCTTAAGCGAGCGAAACTTCAAAAACTCGATTCAAATATTTCATACGTATTTGCTTGTTAAAATATTCATACTGATTTAGGAGTGCTTTAGAGTGGTTCTAGAATATTTAACTGTAACCGAACGTACGGATGGATCGGAATTTGTTTAGAATTTCAGTTCAGTATGACATGGCAAACCGCTCGTTATATGGGATTTGAAGATCTTCCTTGTTTTTGGACGGGAACGGGCAGATTAAAATGTAGTGATGCTTATTTTTAAGAACTGAAACCATTAACGAATGCTCTTATATATTCTCTAGAATTTCAATTTAACTACAGAAATGTTGTTCAAAATAAGAAACTTATTTTTTCGTGACAGTTTGTTTATATAAAATTTTAATCTGGCATGGTTTCTGCATATTTTTGTTTTTTATTGCTATGGGGCGGTATAATTTTTAGATTCCTACCCTAGCTTTTATCTTTAATTTTTGAGGTAGAGAAATAACATGTTTGCGACCCTCTTGCTCACGTGTGATGATACATTCAATTTCTACAAGGGAATTAATTGACTGAGCTGGCGGTGTAGTTCATGTATTTCTGCCTCAGCTCTGGTTAATGGGCGGTAACTTACTGAATATACCTGCCTTGCCTTCAATCTTCGAGTTGAACCGAACCATTGCTTCGGTCACTCGTCTGGTCTGTGCTAATTCTGTATTAGCTACCAGTTGGTTTGGCACTCTTGGCTTCCTTAAGAGATTTTCCGCCTCAAGTTCGGTCACCCCTATGCCAGGCTGATGAGTGCTAATAAGCACGAAACTGTAGTCCTCGGCTGGAATTGACTGAGCTGGCGGTGTAGTTCACGTATTTCTTCCTTAGCCCTGGCTAATGGGCGGTAACTTACGGAATATAGGTTGTTTGTAGTTCGGTAATGGTTACATTCGCATAACGCTACCAATCAACCTCCGGTCGTTTGATTACATGACAACTGATCACAGTTGTGCACCAACCGATGCTCCACCGAACACTTCAACTTGCGCAGATGAATAACGTGCAGGCGAAAAATACTTATTATTGGCCACACGTGGTTCAATCAACCGATCAACCAACTTAAATTGCGGTCGACCGGTGGATCTACCGGTGACTCACCGGTTAGTCATCGGTCGACCGGTAGAGCTATGCGAACATAATTCATGTTTTAGTTTGGGTAGTTGCAGAAAGATGAGTTCAAAACAAAAGGCGAAACTGGAGTCTTAAGATGTTTTAATTGAGCTGCTCGGCATGTGTTCACAGAACCTCTTACTTAGTCGCTGTTAGAACGATAAATTCGCTGCAATGCTATTTATACGGATTAGATTTATATTGACCTTCTATTCGTTTTTTATGACCCATACTAACCCATTTGAAGAATAAGACACAATTAAAACTTCTACGGTATTCAACTGAGTTATACTTTAAATATTTATGTATCTCACTTTTCAGAGATAAAATTACTTTGTTTCTCCTACCAACAAAACTTTGTTGTTAAACCCATTTGCTGTTAAAAAAGAAAGGGGGATGGGGCAATTGGTACTGAAGATTTAAAACTTCTTTAAAAAAGAATAAAACATGGTGTAAAATTTTTCCCCAATGGTAATGGGCATTTAAATTAATGTTTTTTCTGGGACTGACATTTTTACTTTGTTTAACTATAATGGGTATTTTGATTTAACTTTTCTTTACTCAGGGATGATAAAGGGGCTGAGGAGAGGAATTTTCATTTCGTTCTAACTGCAATGAGTATTTGTATTATATCATTTTCCCATTTAGAGCTGGATAGGGTGAAGATTTTCATTAGCCCATTTGAAGAGCATAATTTAGTTAAATATTCTTTTAGAAATAAAAATTCGTTGAACATTCAGCTTAACATTTTTCTGTCTCAAGAATAAAATTATTTAATCTCTCCTATGAACAAACCTTTTAGCGGATCCTAACTCATAAAAAAAAAAACAGTAGTAATATTAATAATAATAATAAGTAAATAAAGAAAAGAGAGAGAGAGAGAGAAAAAAAAGGGGGGGGGGGGGCATTATTTGTTTGGAAATATGAAACTCAAATATAGTTCTTTGAAAAATGAAAAATATTGCATGCGTAAACCTATTAATTATTTACTGAACCGCATTTTATCAAACAATTTGTGCCATTGAAAAGTAATACACTGTCAAATATACGCAATGCATTTTAAAATACTACTTACTCTACGAAAGTAAGACAAAACAACGTTAGAAGAAGCACAAATTTGTAAATTACAGCAGACACGTGTTTCGGCGTTATAGGAAACGCCTTTTTCAATGCAAAAAATAATGAGCTTATGGATGAAAAGACATCCGACAAAAGCCAAGAGCAGATAAGCATGCAGCTTAAAAGATAAAAACAGCGGATTAGCCAAACACCAATGACAACACTATAAACCGATCAGGAACCAATAGGAATGCAAGCAAAGGCCAAGAGCTTTCTCTTAGTACGAACCCAGAAAGAAAGAATTCAATTGGACAAAGATTAAGCCGAAGCTTAAACAAAAAGAAAAGAAATTGTCAATAACCGTGAACCGCAAGAAAGGAAAAGCTGAATGGAAAACCCATGAAATAAAATAAACAGAAACAAAAAATATTCGAAAAAAGGAAAAATAAAGAAAATAGAAGAAAATGGGGGGGGGGGGGGGGGGTGTCAATCAAGACAAAAAGGTAAAAATTAACAGAGGAAGATCGATAAAAATGAATGGGAAAAAAACTTACTTTACTGTTCAGCACAAAGGTATTTATTTTTCTTACTTACTCTAGGATAGTGTTAAACTCGCAAAAATCGAAACTATTCTAAATTTCATTTTCAATTTATATAGCTGGAGTTAATGCGTTACAAGAAAAACTGAGCATTATCGCTTCCACACAAATTCAAACCTCCCACGCATTTTAAACACTTTCAATTAAATTCCACATTTAGGGAATAGGGAATTTATTGCCGGAGCGATACGGGTTAGAATTTATGATCCCTCAAAGGGATTGGCCGGTTCAAGTCAGGAAGAATGTATCTCCTGAGGTGTTCCGAACTTCTGAAGCTGCAAATACCCTTTAAGAATATTCATTGTCACGATAAATGCATATTATCTTATACGACATTGCAACACTGTAATCATTTATGACGAAATGTATCTTTTTTCAACCGCTCTGTGCAGTAGCAGGGCTCGACCACGACTTTTTAGGACACTGTGTACAAATTTCATTTCGTGCCCTCCTTTCTTGTACTATGTAATAAAGTAATAAAATATTTTAATACTTATTTATTACCACCAAATCAGGAAAAACTTGGTGATGTCTACCTATTATTTTCTTACATAATACATGCATATTATATTAAAAGTAAGAATAATATATGCAGAAGTGCGATATGTGAAAAATATACATTACTAGCTTTTACCCGCACGTACATTACTAGCTTTTCGCTCACGCTGATGTAGATTTTTTTTCAATCGATTCAGGTTAATGGTCAACAAGGGCAGAGGTCAAATAGTTACCACAAATTGGTTTGTTCCCAGTTTCGCCGACATTTCAAATCCCCCCCCCCTTTTAATATATCATCAAGAAGTTCCGTCTAGAACTATACGAGCCTACTTTCCCGTATACCCATACTCCTTTCTAGTACCTGATCAATATTCTCAAAAATAGCTAAAATCGTAAATTGTTTCAAACATATTTTTGCTAATTTCTAGGAATAAAGCATTCCTCACACATCTAAAAAAATTAGATGCGTAAAAAAAAAGCAGCTAATACACTTTTTTTACTTAAAAAAAAAATTCTTTAAGAGCTTTCAAAACGAAAAAATAATAATTAAAATTAATAAGCTTATTAAAATAAATACATCATATTCTATTCTATTCAAGAGTCACAACAGACTACAACTGTATTTATGTCGAGGACTGCATACTAAGTGCCTTGCCTCCATTATTTTATATACCGATAGATGGCAGCACCATCACCGGATCGAACAGTTAATGAGAATTTAGAACTAGTCCAAGAGCTAATAGCTACCTGGTGCTAGCACCCCCAGAGGTATCGTTTCACTTGGAGGACATTGAGACCACGAGCATATTTAACGTCGCCCAGTCCCCTTTAATGACGACGGTGGGTCTTCGACCAGCGGGGATCGAACCCGAGACCCTCCGGCCCCGAGTCCAATGCCCTACCGATCAGGCTACCACGGCCCAAATACATCATATTAAAAAAAAAAAAAAAAAAAAAAAAAAAAAAAAAAAAATCGTTTCTTTTTCCACTGTTGCCAAAAATAATTTTTTAAATGAATTAATGCACTTACCAAAATAAATAAAAACAATAAAATGTCAACTTAAAGAAATACTTTTCATTGTCAAAAAAAAAAAAAATCGTCTGCGCATATCGTTATGTACATAGAAACATAAAGGACTTCGAATTTATTCGCCGAAAACTGAATACCTAAATTAAAACTTTAGCGTGAAAATAAAAACAAATCATATCAACAATAATTATTTCACAGTGAAAACCATAGCTGCGGAGTCGGAATCGGAGTCAATCTCATTTTGGGATAAAGGAGTCAGAGACGAATATCCAAGAATCGGAGTCAGTCATTTGTCCTCCGTGTATAAATTTTTGCCAAAGCTACGAAGTCGGGGAGTCGGAGTCCGATTAATTGTCGGGCAGAGGAGTCGGAGTCGGAGTCAGGTGCCTCTAAATTCTCGGAGTCTGGAGTTTGGAGTCAAGAGCTATTTAAAACAAAATCTATTTCCAAGAGCTATTTCCAAAGACCGACAGACCGATGGACCGACAGACCGACAGACATTTTTCCCCATCTCAATACCCTACTTTCCAATTTTAAATTTTTCGGTATTTATTTAATCATTTTATTTATTTTTGATTTTTTTTTTGTTTTTCGCGACATTTTTAATACGCATTAAGCCTTCTTTAATGCTTTTTTCTTCTTTTTCTGTCTTTTGCTAGGAAAGTAGGCTAAAAAGGATGATTACAACTGAAAACCAGGGGGAGGGGAGGGGAGGGGAGGGGGAGGTAAATGAAATGTCGGCAAAACTGAGGAGACACCCCTCAGTTTTGCCGCCCCCCCCCCAAAAAAAAAAGAATAAGCACACACAATATAAATCAGGAAAACGTATAGGAGCAGTAAAGAAGTTACTTTGAATAATTCTCAAAAATTCCTATTCGAGTTACGTCAACAATCCTTACTAACATATAAATGCGAAAGTGACTTTATTTGTTTGTTTATAATTCTTTCTCGCCTTAACTACTCAATCGATCATCATGAAATAATTTGTCAGGAGTGCAGAACTCGCAACTCCAACGAACTATGGGATGCACTGTAGCCACTTTCTAATGGCGGACGAAAAAGGTAAAACAAACGCACGTGGTAACGAAGAAAATGCTAATAAGCCTAGTAAATTTTGTTCGTATGCATGATTTTTTCGCTTTATTCTTTTAAAATTAATTTTCAAAGTCTTGTTGATATTCTGGCCCACGCAGAAAGAAATGAGAATTCAAGAAGCATTACTAAACGTCAAAAATTAATGCAAATTACGTAGTTCGTAGTTCTAAGCAGTCATTGCCACGATGTTGAATTCGATATTTATCAATTCTAGATAAAACTAAATAATAATTGTGGCCTGACAAGAATAACAATTAATGCTACATAATTTAATCACATGACATTACGAATTATTATCAAAAGAAGATGGTACTTCTTTGCCTTGCTTGGATAGCGCTAATTGTTTTGCATTTGTAGCTGAGTTATTTTTCTCAAATTGCCGAATCGGTTAATTTTTAATTTTTCTGTTTCGTATTTTTCTAATTTCTAAATTCTGATTTAATTCTGTCATGTCATGCAAATCATCAATAAAATTCTCATGGATATATGGTGGTAATTTTCTTTTCAGTTGATCTACCATTATTTCTTTTTTCTTATCGAATAATGTAATCTTTTTACCATTTTATTCCACTCATGATAAAAATTAAAAATGGTTTAACCAACATGCGGAATCTCGCCAAGGCTACTTTGTTCGCACAATACTAAAATTATAACCCTAAACAAATTTGGCGAAACCTTTCAGCTGAGAATAAAAGCAATAAATTCTTTCTCGGTTAAACATTTTTCATTTTGTTCTACGATAATATATTCAAGAAAATATTTTGCATACTGTCCATTCCAGCTAAATGTTGCTGTAAAATATGATTAGTTAAATTAATTTAAGATTAAATAAAAAAAATTTGAAAAAAAAAAATAGAACCGACTTCAAAATTGCTCTAAAAAGTGAAAAATAATTTTATTCTTTAAACACAATCGATAATGCTTTTAAACATAATTTTTGATGTTGGCGCAAAAACAAAACGTAAAATCCAGTGTAACCATGCTTCGTTCATATTTTTTTTCAGAAAAGCATCCAAAATTACGAACGAAACATTCATATCGGTATTCAGATATGCTGTCATCAATGCATAATGTATGTGATAGTGAAAAAACTGGTCCTGGTTAAATTTACAGTTGTATTTGAGTTATGGCTGAGAATGATTTTATCTATCGTTTTTGCGCCAACTTCAAAAATTATGTTTAAAAGCATTATCGATGGTGTTTAAAGAATAAAATTATTTTTCACTTTTTAGAGCAATTTTGAAGTCGGTTCTATTTTTTTTTCAAAATTTTTTTATTTCATTCTTTTTAGTGTAAATGTAGGTATTTCAGAAATAATAAGAAGTTACCATCACGAAACTTCACATTTTTTTCTTAAAAATGCTCCATACTAAAAAAAAAACTATTGACACGCGTTAAACTTTAAGCGATTGGCACTAAAAACTTATCTTTGTTCCTCTCTGGAAATCATGCGTAGTTAATTTAATTATAACCATTTAAGTATTACGTTTTTCCGAACTAATTTACATTCCACAGCATCTAAGTTGCTCATGATGCAATCCTGTATTTTCTTACATAGCCCCGATCATCTGTTATCGGCATAGATGATAATGATAAAAATACTACAGAGTAGTTGAGTCAAACCTAATGGTAGCATTGTGAAGGCTAAGCAGATCCTAATCACTGCATCACCTCGCTTCCAGGTTAGGTTTACCCCTACTATGGAGCAATAGCACTGAAGAAAGGAAGATTTTGATAATTCACATAGGGTTACTATAAATCAGCAGGGTTACTAAAATAAAATTATTTACGCCAAAAATGAGACGACAGCGCCAGATTCCCCATTATCGAAATATCCCTTGAAGAAATTTAATGCTTGCTTCAGAGAAGCCTTCATTCAAAATTATCATTACAATTACTATTAATGTTACTGTTATATGGCACCAAACTTTTATAACAGTGAGTTTCCTATTGTCGCGTAGATGAAGGTAGCGAAGACAATGTGAAAGCCAAATGAAGCGAATACTCTTTAGTCTCAACTCGAGAACTTTATTCAGAACCACGAATGAACGTTACATCTCCTTATATACAACTTGAGAAAGTGCTGGAACTTTCCAGACTTAGAAAGATACAAAAATTAATAGAAGATTCGAGAAAATACGGGAAACAGTAGAAACGAAATTTTAGTAAAATTCACTTTGTCCTAGTCGGGATTTGAACCCGGGTCGCTCGTGTGGGAGGCGAGAATTCTACCACTGAACCACCGTTATCCACGGATGAAAAGTGCGAACTTCGCTACAAAATCATTTAATAGGGAAATTGCATAAAATTTACTGTTTTTTGCCCATAACTTTTTTTCTAATGAACAAATATGGTCAAACAAAGTAATGGGACCTATAAGTTGAGCCATCCCCTATCCATTAAAAAAAGAATCATCAAAATCGCTTCACTAGGTGAGACGCTATGAGTGGACAAAAAAAAAAAAAAAACATACATACGGTATGAATTGATAACCGCCTCCTTTTTGAAGTCGGTTAAAAAAAACTCATATTCTTACCAATTCATACAAAACAATAAAAAATTTTACCTGGTATAACGTTATCCAATTTTGTTAATCCAGAGTTTTTTTTGTTTACGCTTCCACCATTTAATACTTTTTTGAAAGAAATAAGGAAAACTAAACATTATTTTGAGAAGCTCGAGAATACTACTAAGGGACGAATTAATTTCTGTTGTTGAAGGCGTTCTTAGACATGTTGAATGCGTTACTCAAAACAAACTGACCGCGTTTACGTCAACAGATACACGTGGAGCGCAACGTGGCAATGTTTTAGTTGCATTCGCAGTTTTATAAATCACCGCAAGGTAGCGTATTCGAGCGCTGGAGTTCCGAATAAGAAAGATAAATCGTAATAGATTGTCGTCTGCGTATTTCTCGAGAGACATGTGTAGAGACGAGTGTGTGTAGGACATGGATGCAACCTGGAGACGGTTTTCGCTATAGGAGCAGCATGGTGAGGACCCGGTCGACGGTGATGCTGCAGAGGGTGGCGGTGGAAAAATAAAATCAAAGGACATCAAAACAGTCAAATGAGAACAATTGCTCAAAAAAAAAAAAAAAAAACTATATTCTTACAAATTCACACAAAACAATAAAAAAATTTTACCTGGTATAACGTTATCCAAGTTTGTTAATCCAGAGTTTTTTGGTGTTTAGATTTTCACCATTTCTCAATCAACTTATGTTTTAGAAGGAAATAAGGAAAACTAACATTATTTTGAGAAGCTCGAGACTACTACTAAGCGACGAAACAATTTCTGTAGCTGAAAGCAGTCTAAGGCACATCATATGCGTTAATAAATACTCATAACAAATTGCCTGTGTTTACGTCAACAGACACACGTAGAACGCAATGTGGCAATGTTTTAGTTTTTTCGGCAGTTTTGTAAATCTCCGCAAGGTAGCGTATTCTAGCGCTGGTGTTGCGAATGGAACAGAAGGTACTTATTATCCAGAAAAAAAGTGTTTTTTAAAACGAGGCTTATCTTCATCCTTAGATTTAGTGTCGGAACTCCAGTTTAATTTTATCTGTTTTAAGTAAGTTCAGTTTCCTAATTTCTTTGTAGTTGGCAACAGGAGAAAATATTATCACTGTTTCTTTTGAGTTTTTAAGTTCAAGAAGCTTATGATTACGTAACGTTGGATAAGAAAGTCATAAAATAAATTTTGATATTTCTCTTTCAATATTCCTAGTAGAATTACGGTATCGGGGTCGCGTTGGCGTATTTTTGGTAGAATTACTCTAACCGGGTCGCGGCGATAAATATTTCATTCTGGCAACCCGCTACCTTACCTTGGCGATGGAGCAATTTTGGTAACCCTACATCGAAGCTGATTTGGTGTTCGTTTGGGAAATCAAAATTTTCAGAATTCATGTTTTCAAAATTGTAATTTATTTGTTCAATATTTTTTTCTTTTTAATTCCATAGAACAATATTTTTAATTTTCTCAAAGGTAACTGTGTTTCTGAAAATTGGCAACATATTGTGCTTTTTCAATTTTTAGATCTTAGAAACATTTTATAAAATTTTACATCGCGAAATGTTTGTCACTTTTAACTTTTTTAAGTTATAGATTTAAAAATTAGTTATTCATACCTTTTGGATACATTTTTGGAATGTGTTCGAAGTAAGTTATTTCCGTCATGTTTTATTGTTCTACTAGCCTGCGTGCCCGGCGTTGCACGGGCTACTTAAAAAATGAAAGAGCTGTTCAATTGATGTTTTTGTATTATTCTGACATCAGTTTCTAAAGCGCTAAGGAGTAAATAATTACGCGTAATGCAAGGTTTGCAAAACACCAGTAGAGCATATTTTTGGCAAAAACCTCTTTAACGTTAATCATATTTATCAATAATACAAGTTATGAGTATTTTCAATTAGCACAAAAGATGAAAATATATGCATTCTCAACTATAATATGTGCTCACTTTAAACTGAATTAAATCTGATAGAATATATCTGAAATATTTACAGTGGCTCCCAAAAGTGTTCGTACACCTACAACTTTCAATGAAATAGGCCATTATCCATTGGTTAGAATAATATTTCGGAATGAGTATTTTATTGTAAGATCTATGATCTATTTTTAACAAAATTACATGAAAATTTTTAATAAAACATTAAAACATAATTTTTAAAAAATAAAAAACCAAATATTGCCGGAAATTTTATCTCACAAAAGTCTTTGTACACTTTGAAAAAATGTCAAAAAATTAATAAATAATCTAACTTTTTACAAAGTTATTATTTAGTAGAATATCACGCAGTATCAACAACAGCTTTTAAACGTCTGGGAATAGATTTCATTGTTTTTTCATTATTTTTTTGTGCAATTTCTGGGTAAGTGTTCAGCAGCACTTCGAGTCTTACTGTTTCTAGTTCGCTTTTCGTTTCAATGGTGTATTTTCGTAATCTAGCTACCAGATATCTCCAAATATGTTCCATTAAGTTTAAATCTGGCGATTGAGAAGATATTTCTAAGCTTAAAAACAATTCTTGAGGCACCAAACGCAAACGTGTGCTTCTTATCGTTATCTCGATAAAAAAGCAAAGTTGTTTCCAATTACCAAATTTTGGGCTAATAGCTTAAAATTGCTTTCTAAAATATTTAAAGGAACAGCATGATTAATTATTTCATCAAAAAATTCCAAATTTCCAAGTCCTGATGCTGTAATGCACCCTCACACTAAAACACTTTCACCGTCCTGATTAACTGATCCAACTAAGTTCTTCAGATTAACTTCCTCATTTTTTCTTCTATTTACAATTATACAACAATTTAACCCAAAATGTTGAATTTATTTTCATCTATAAGTAAGACGTTGTTCCAAAACGTTTTGAGCTTATTTATCACTAGCAAAAATACCCGGGGTTGCCTGGGTCAGTAATAATTATTAGAAAAAATCGTTACTTGCTTTTGTTTTCTGCTTTAAGTGAAAGAATTTAAAACACATCTTTTTGGCGTGATTGAAAATCGAGTTTCTTCCTTACCCATAAAACTAAAATAGCAATAAGTATAAAGAACAAAGTAGTATTGATTTAGAAACGAAAGCACTATATTTAAGCATATAAAAATTTAAAAAACATGAAATTAATCTTCTCATGTTTAAAAAGATTAATCTGTTGATACTTTTTTTTTTTAACATGGAGTCTAAAACCTTCTCTGTATGGCTAATGAAGTACGGAGTGATTAAAAAAAAGTAGCTGCGCTCGTAATCCCCTTATACTTGCTTTAGTTATTTCGGGAAATTTCAATCATTGTGGCTCTTGGTGCGATTTTACCGAATTTGCGAAAGTCGTTTCGGGGTACCTTCGATGATGCTCCCCCATTCTTTCCATACTTTGTAAAACGATATGATATTAATTTTCGTTACAGAGATATCGCCCCAGATACTGAGATATTTTTGGTCACCATAAAATGGCGCTAAACAGTTTCATCCGAAATGTTACCAAAATAAGTAATAAAATTTGGTGATCGTTTGAAATTGTGCAAAAAGGAAAATTAATGGAAGTTTTTGTGCTGTTTATGGATTTGCCTAATTTAGTTGCTGGATTATTTAACACGGTAAAAAAAGTCTTTTGAAAATTCTTTGATTGGCGATATTTTGTTTACATGGTGAAAGCTGAGAAACATTATGACGTAGTCTTCGGCTTCAAAAACAGCAACGTTGAAAAAACTGCCAAATGCATCAGCTACGGAAATCTTTCTGCAAAAATTTTGGCGATCTGCTGGTTGTTTGGATAATGAGTAAGTGTTCAATCAGCATAAATAATAATAAAAACCATTAATTTCATTAAAGTTCCGTTTAAATGGAAAATCATCAGCCAAATCATGTATTATTTGCCAATTTTGTGCAAAAATCTTACTTCAAGATTTGACTTGAGAAAAGCCTTGAACAATCACGAAAAGCAAAGAAAGTCAACAATACAACAATTGTCGCTATCGACAGGGAGTTGAGATGATACACTAAATACTGTATTGAGTTGAGGAAAGCCTTCGAACATGGATCTAAAAAGCTCATAACTCGTTTTTTATTCTACTTAGAAATTTCAAACAGGTGCCATCTTCAGCAGAAAAATCAGAGCTTTCGATGGACATATAATGTAAATATGTGCAAGTATTTTTTCATCCCAATATTAGAGAATTTATAAAAAATTGTGTTTTATTGCCCCCCTAAGGGGGTTTTGCCCCCCATAACGGGACGAAAACTACCCTATGTGTTATTCTGATGCATAAGCTATATTATTGTAAAGTTTCATCAAAATCCGTTCAGTAGTTTTTGCGTGAAAGAGTAACAAACATCCATCCACACATCCATACATCCATACAGACAAACTTTCGCATATATAATATTAGTAAGATTGATTTTACGACGGAAAGCGCAAGTTTACTGTTTTTCGCACGAACAAGAAAATTTCTGCGGGAAGAGGTCCCCTTTAATCTAGCTAATCAGAGAACTTGGTGAACAATTTTAGGTGAAAATTAAACGTAAAATGTTTCATTCAATTCTGCAGAAACTTTTTCAGCCGTCAAATGTGTATTTTTCATAATTTTTTTAACTGTAAACCTCCGATCACGCTTTGTTAACTTTACCAGTTGGCTTTTTCTTACCTTGTTTTTGATCCGATTCTTGTCTTTAAAGAATTTTATCAAACACTTCACTATAGAATGGTATAAAAGTAACTAATTTAGAGACATTTCAAATCAATTTTTGGCTACTGTGAGGGAAAAAAATCAAATTTCGAATCGTGTTTGTTGTTTTCTACGCATACTTGCCATTTAAAAATAATAAGCAGAATATTAAGGAATAAATAAACTAAAAATTAAAGGCAAATGACTTTACAGTGTCATTACAATGGAAAAATAATAAAAAAACCACATATGATAATTTTAATCATGAATTTATTCGAAAATCTTTCAGTGTACGATGACTTTTGTGGCGTATTTTTTCTCAGTCTCATCGTTTTTTAACAAATTTCAAAAATAAAATCTGGCAATATTTTGAAAAAAACTACTGGATTTTATTCAGAATGGCATAGGAATGGTGTGGAAAAAAATGGACTTCATATTCGAATTCAGTTTTGCGTTATTTTGGTTTTACTACAAAATTTCAAGGTGTACGAACACTTTTGGGAGCCACTGTATGTACAATTACAATCAGCTTTTTACATAAAATGACACACTTTTTTGTTGATTACGTGAAACTAAAGCACCAAGACTTATTAAATACCAATAAGCATTAATTTAATATCAACCCTTAAGATTTCAATTAAGCTTCAGTTAAAATCCTTAAAAACAATCTTTTTTGTTCAACTCTGTTTCACTTAAAGAAATCCAACCGATCTTAATTTAACGTGTTCTTTTAACGATACAAACTGTATTGCAAAAATCGAAAGAGGAAGGAAAATGAGATTTATTACAATTCGAAAACTCACCCATGTGACGGAAAAAAGTCCAACAAAATAAACATAATTAGTCGCACATCCTAAATGTACCCAAATATGAGGCCGGTGAATGATAAACTTACACTTCAATCAATTCGCAACTCCAACGAACGATAGGGGGCACTGAAGTCACTGTCTAATGGCGGACTTAAAAACTAAAACAAACGCACATGGTAACGAAGAAAATGCTAAAAGTGTTGTGATTTTTGTTCGTACGTATGATTTTTTCGCTTTATTCTTTTCAAATTAATTTTCAAAGTCTTGTGGATATTCTGGCCCACGTAGAAAGAAATGAGAATTCAAGAAGCATTACTAAACGTCAAAGATTAATGCAAACTACGTAGTTCGTAGTTCTAAGCAGCTATTTCCACGATGTTGAATCCGATATTTATCAATTCTTGATAAAACTAAATAATAATTGTGGCCTGACAAATTGTTATTTCAAAGAATATGATGCTTTTTTGCCTTGCTTGGCTAGCGCTTATTGTTTTCCATTTGTAGCTGAGTTATTTCTCTCGAATTCCCGAATCGGTTAATTTAAAAATTTTCTGTTTCGATTTTTCTAATTTCTGAGTTACAATTTGATTGTGTCATGTTATGCAAATCATCAACAAAAATCTCACGATATATGGTGGTAGTTTTCTTTTCAGTTGATTGACCATTATTTCTTTTCACTTATCGAATTCTGTAATCTTACTACCATTTTATTCCACTCATGATAAAAATTAAAAATGGTTTAACTAAAAACGCGAAATCTCGCCAAGGCTACTTTGCTCGCACTATACTAAAACTATAACTCTAAACAAATTTGGCGAAACCTTTCAGCTGAGAATAAAAGGAATAAAGTAAATTCTTTCTCGGTTATTCATTTTGTTCTACGATAATATATTCAAGAAAATATTTTGCATACTGTCCATTCCAACTAAATGCTGCTGTAAAATATGGTAAATTTAATTAATTTAAGATTAAAAAAACTCCCATATTCTTACAAATTCATACAAAACAATAAAATTTTTTACCTTGTATAACGTTATCCAAGTTTGTTAATCCAGAATTTTCGCTTTCACCAATTATTAAGGAAATAATGAAAACTAACATTATTTTGAGGAGCTCGAGAATGCTACTAAGGGACGAATTAATTTCTGTAGCTGAAAGCAAACTAAGACACATTGATTGCGTTAATAAATACTCAGAACAAACTGCCTGTGTTTACGTAAACAGACACACATGGAACGCAACGTGGCAATGTTTTAGTTTCATTTGCAGTTTTGTAAATCACCGCAAGGTAGCGTATTCGAGCGCTGGAGTTCCGAATAAACATTACTAAAGAAACATTTTTCATATGCTGAAAAGAGTTAAGAACGTTGAATGTGAAAAAATAAGAAAGGACAGACGATAAATGTCCGAATAGAGCAACCAATTTTAAACTAATTGAAAATGAAATTCCAGATGGAAACGTTGTTTTAAGATTTGGACAGCAGCCAAACAAATCTCTTTTGACACAATTATTAAAATTTTATTTGCTCATCAATATGCAAAATGGCAACAGGAAAGAAATAAAAATTCCTGAATAGCGTTATGTTAATTAACGTTTTAATTAATATCTCCGCTAATTAAAGTCGTACAATTATGAGATTGATCCTATTGTTTTCTTTGGAAAATTTCGAATTGATCGGTATCTCGTTTGACTCCCGATTTGCAGTGGTTCTCGAGAAGATCGATCTTCAGACAGACAGACAGACGGACGCGAACAGATTTTAATATTATAGTGGATCGTAAATTTAAAATTTATTAATTATCGTAAGAAGTTATTCAGTAAATTATAAGTATAATTTTAATTAATTTTAATTATAGAAACGATACTAAATTTTAATAAAAATTTAGTATCGTTTCTACAATCTAAATTACAATTACAAATGATTAATAAGCCACTACAAGTCACGGAACTGTACTTGATGCTGTCCTTGCAAGATTTTTAGACAACATACCATGCAAAAATTTCATTGCTTATTAATTATAGGCAAATTGTTTATTAATTATCGTAATAACTTATTCAGTAAGTTAGAATTATAATCTTAGTTATGATAACGTTCTCTGAATGGATCTTTTGATGTGATTTAACGTATTTAGTAGATCGTTTTAAGTCTTAATTAAACAGTAAGTATTTTTAGTGGCTTTTTCTCAGATTATATCAGACTAATGTCGTTCTCTATCCAACTTTCCCTATTGTTAAATTTCGGTAGTAATTTATGTTTCATTTTAATGTTCCTTAGGAAATTAAACATGTTGATAAAAAGTATAGCACCATATACGTCATGAACCTTTTCGTTCACATACGTCATGACATTTTATTTCTTTTCCTACACCTCCGCTTCTAAATATTTTTTTTTTATTTAAAAAATTCGTTAAATTAAAGGAAAAAATAAGTTAAATATTACACTGCAATGGAAACGTAAGGAGCAGTATCGGCAAATTTTATTTAAAAATGTTTTTTACTCTTTTGTCAGGCGTTGTACTTTAGCTTTCTTGTACAAGCTTGCTTATTTGCTTTCCACTGAAAAAAAAAGAAAAGTCAAATTCCATCATTTTGCTATTGTTAGTATCGAATCCAAAACACGTTTCTTTTAATGTCTCAAAAATTCATCTTGATACTGCGCTTTATTTTCCCACGTTTACGTTAACATCTTGAAAAAAGTTACCTTTCATTTGTCTTTTCTGAAAACTTAATTTTAAAGTAAGAAAAATAATATAGTTCTATAAAGAAAATAGGCTTAATGATTTGTTTCTTTCCATATTTTGCAATATTTTAAAAAGGAAAAAATAATTTTAATACTTTTTTTTTTTTGGTTTGTTTCTTTACGGTTGCGGTCAGAGAAAGAAAAAGGTTAATAAAAGTTGTAGTTACCAAGGTGATAGTTTGAGCAATCCGAAGCTCCGCCCCTTTTCTTTGGATCAACTCTCATTGGATGATTTCTTTTATTTACAGTGTAGTACTTTGTTTACATTGAGTCGTAGGTGCCCAATTTGATAGTTTCTGAAGAAATACGCCAACGCGACCCGGTTACCGTAATTCTACCGTATTTTTTCAAAAACTACCAAATTTGGGACCTACGACCTAAACAAAGGAAATCATCCAATGAGAGTTGACCCAAGGAAAAAGGGCCGAGTTCGGTTTGCTCAAACTATCACCTTGGTAACTACAATTGTTTATTAACCTTTTTCTTTCTCTAATCACGCAACCGTACAGAAACAAAAAAAAAAAAAAACTTTAAAATTCTTTTTTCTTTTTATAAAATATGAAAAGAAACAGATGATTAAGCCGATTTTTACTTTCTTCTATATCTAATATATAGAAGAAAGTATTGGATTCGTGCAAATTTTCGAATTTCGAATTTTAACGGATTCGAACGTTTTGAGGTGTGCTGAGTCCATTTCGACTATTTTTGGAAAATGTCTGTCTGTCTGTGTGTGTGTATGTATGTGTGTGTGTGTATGTGTGTGTGTGTATGTGTGTGTGTGTGTGTCACGTCTGTGTGTGACCAGTTTTTTGTGGCAGCTCTACAACAAAAACTACCGCATGAAATTGAACGAAATTTGGTACACATATGTGACCCTATGTGAACTTGTGCCCATTGGTTTTTGGCGCGAATTCCTCCAAGGGGGGTGGAGCAATGGGACGTTTTTTGAGTTATGCGTGATTGCTATTCCTCAGGAAGTAACTGGCGGAATCAAACAAAATTTGGTCCATATATTGTCCCTAACTGGAGCAGGTGTTGATTCAATTTTGGTGTCAATAGCTCAAACGGGGGTTGAGTTATAGAACATTTTTTGTCGTGAATTGTGACTGCTGTATCTCAAGAAATAACGAACGGAATCAAACAAAAATTTTTTGACAAGTAGCCCTTAGTGGGTATAAGAGCTGATTTTATTTTGGTGTCAACAGTTAAAAGGGGGGTAGCGCAATCGCCCGTTCTTTTTTTTTGCATTGTGAGTGCCCTATCTCAAGAAGTAATGCTACGTTCTGTTTGAAATTTGGAATATATGTGAATCCATACGTAAACAGGCTTTGGTTCAATTTTGACTCCAATCGCTCCAAGAGGTGTTGATTTTTTTTTTTTTTTTTGCGAATAAAAATAGTTTTATTAATGCAACAATTCGCAACTCCAACGAACTATAGGGGGCACTGTAGTCACTGTCTAATGGCGGAATTAAAAACTAAAGCAAACGCATGTGGTAACGAAGAAAATGCTAAAAGTGTTGTGATTTTTGTTGTTATGTATGATTTTTTCGCTTTATTCATTTGAAAAGATTTTTCAAAGTCTTTTGGTTATTCTGACCCATATAGAAAGAGATTAGAAACCAAAAAGTATTACGAAAGTAAACAATTAATGCAGAACACACAGTAAGTTGTTCTTAAGCAGCCATTTTCACGATGTTGAATTCGGAATTCATAAATTTTTGGTTCGCTTCGAAAGCATTTTCATTTTGTACCATTTTTTCTATACATTAGTATACGTTATATCCAGTTTCGTGACATTTCCGGCATTTGTTGACATTTTTGTCACATAGTGCACATACGTGGCAGACTGTCAAGAGTAACGTTTAACACTAGATAATTTATTTCTATGACTATATGATTGGATATCTAAAGAAATCATGCATTTAATTCATTCGTCATGGAAATGATTTACCTGATATGCGAAATCTTGTCAAGATACATTATTCTTTCACACAATTTTAAAACCATAACCTTATAAACAGATTATTGGCGAGCTTTTATTTTTTATTGTTCAAATTCTTAACGTTCTTTCTGGATTTTTCAATCTGTTCTGCGATAAATATTTTCAAGAAAATTTATTTGCATACTTTCTATTTCAGTAGGATACTGTAGTAACAAAGGTTATTTAAATCATTAATGTGGAATTAGGTTAAGGAAAAGTGTCCAGTCAATGTTGTTAAGTTCGTTTTTTTTTCTTCATCGAATTGAAAAACTGATATTTATTCAAATTCACTCAGAACAAAATAAATAAAATGTGTACTCACAGTTTATATATGGTGGTAGTTTTCTTTTCAGTTGATTGACCATTATTTCTTTTTACTTATCGAATTCTGTAATCTTACTATCATTTTATTCCACTCATGATAAAAATTAAAAATGGTTTAACTAAAAACGCGAAATCTCGCCAAGGCTACTTTGCTCGCACAATTCCAAAACTATAACCCTAAACAAATTTGGCGAAACCTTTCTGCTGAGAATAAAAGGAATAAAGTAAATTCTTTCTCGGTTAAACATTTTTCATTTTGTTCTACGATAATAAATTCAAGAAAATATTTTGCATACTGTCCATTCCAACTAAATGCTGCTGTAAAATATGATTAGTTAAATTAATTTAAGATTAAAAAAAACTCATATTCTTACCAATTCATACAAAACAATAAAAAATTTTACCTGGTATAACGTTATCCAATTTTGTTAATCCAGAGTTTTTTTGTTTACGCTTCCACCATTTAATACTTTTTTGAAAGAAATAAGGAAAACTAAACATTATTTTGAGAAGCTCGAGAATACTACTAAGGGACGAATTAATTTCTGTTGTTGAAGGCGTTCTTAGACATGTTGAATGCGTTACTCAAAACAAACTGACCGCGTTTACGTCAACAGATACACGTGGAGCGCAACGTGGCAATGTTTTAGTTGCATTCGCAGTTTTATAAATCACCGCAAGGTAGCGTATTCGAGCGCTGGAGTTCCGAATAAGAAAGATAAATCGTAATAGATTGTCGTCTGCGTATTTCTCGAGATTTTAATTGTACGGAAATGATCGGAAATATTATCTCAATGAATTAAAATTTTTAACTGTTGCCATCTTATGTTTTTTAATAAATAAAATATTTGTAATTAATTTAAGTAAGGCTTTTAAAGTAACTTTCAGTTTTCGCTCTTTGCTTTGCTTTTACAATAATTCAGACATTGGGATGGTCGTCAAGTTTTTGCATGTGTCATTTTGTTTTTGTTGTTAGGAATATTGCTTCCTCGTCAAGCATGGGGAGGGATCAGAAAAAGGAAAAATATAGAAGAAAGTTTCGTGATGGCCACAACATACTAGTTTTTTTTTTATAGAACTATGTTATTTTTCTTGCTTTGAAATTAAGTTTGCAGAAAAGACAAATGAGAGGTAACTTTTTTTAAAGATGTTAACATAAACGTGGGAAGATAAAAAGCAGTATCTACAGAGATGAATTTTTGAGACATTAAAAGGAAGGTGTTTTGGATTCGATACTAACAGTAGCGAAATGATGGAATTTGACCTTTCTTTTTTTTTTGTGGAAAGCAAATAAGCAAGCTTGTACAAGAAAGCTAAAGCACAACGCCTGACAAAAGTGTGAAAAACATTTTTAAATAAAATTTGCCGATACTGCTCCTTGCGTTCTCATTGCAGTGTAATATTAAATTGATGAATTAATTTAATGAATTTATTTGATGAATTTTTTAAATAAAAAAAAAATATTTAGAAACGGAGGTGTAGGAAAAGAAGTAAAATATCATGATGTATGTGAACGAAAAGGTCCATGACGTACACGGTGCTATACTTTTTATCAACATGTTTAATTTCCTAAGGAACACTAAAATGAAACATAAATTTCTGCAGAAATTTAACAACTGTAAAAGTTGGATAGAACACGACATTAGTCTGAAACAATCTGAGAAAAAGCCATTAAAAATACTTACTGTTTAATTAAGACTTAAAACGATCTACTAAATAAGTTAAATCACATCAAAAGATCCTTTCAGAGAACGTTATCACAACTAAGATTATAATTCTAACTTACTAAATAAGTTATTACGATAATTAATAAATAATTGGTTTATGGTAGCTATAATAAGCAACGAAATTTTTGCATGGTATGTTATCTAAAAATCTTGCAAGGACAACATCAAGTACAGTTCCGTGACTTGTAGTCCCTTATTAATCATTTGTAATTGTAATTTGGATTGTAGAAACGATACTAAATTTTTAGCTCGATCAGAAGCAAAATTAACAGTAAACTCTCCGGTTAAAATTAAAGGAATTGTATAATAATCTCCATTAACTAAAGCAGAACCTTCTTGTGTATAATTTAAAAGCTGTTTATGAATACATTGAATAACACCTGAAACACTTTGTTTGGAGATATATATTTGTTGGCAATAATAGTTTGTTTCTCTGCTTCATTGAAACATTTCACTATACACATTTCACCAATATCGTATTGTGTAGCCGTATTAAAACTTGTTGTTCTTGCCAGGGGTGCCCACAGGGGGGGATTATGGCGCAAGTTGCGCCATCAAAATTTTTGGGGGGGGGGATTTTTTTTTCAGATTTTTTTCTTTAGAGCATGAAATTTTTGAATTTTGGAAAGAAAAATATTTAAACTTATTCAACAAGAAATAGATGTATTAATAATACCTTCTGCACGTACTCTTCAGGACCGTCGCAAGAGGGGGAGGGGGGTGCTACAGTGCCCAGTTTTTCAGAAGTGGGGCCGCCAATTTCATTTTAGCGATGAAACGAAAAAAGAGAAAGGTAAACTTTTTGCTGTTTTACAAAATTAAAATTGTAGTAATTATAAATGAGCAATTGAAATAATAGTGACAAAAAGTATTTTTTCTGTAAAATTTGAATAGAAAATGTAATTTTAAAATACAAGGAACATCCATGATTCTCTTTTATTAAGAGTATCGGAAATGTACGTTTTAAACATTTTTATTAACGCAAAAAAAAAGTAATCAGTACAGTACACTCTTCACTAGGCCGCAGAATGGGTATGTCTGCCTAGTCGGAAACTATGGGCTCGGCTCAAATTAAAGTATTGTGCATAAAGTAAAATTAGCATAATGGGAGGGAGGAAAGGCGACAAAACTAACATGGTGCACGCTTTGTCTCGTTGGCCCTAGTTATACAAAACTATGCTTCATGATTCTTCAGTTAAAAAAAAAAAAAAACACATAAATAAATAGGAGAGCTTCATTAGAACAGCCATAGGATAGGATTCGCCGAAACATTCCCATATGTATTTTTTTTAATGAAAAATATTGTCCTGAAAATCGTTGCTAAATGGAAAAAAATGTATGGGTCGCCGAAATAAATTTGAAATAGAGAGAAAAAAATAATAATAACAGTTAAATGCAAAGAGAGACTCAAAGTATTGTAATGAATACTCACACCAAAAGTTCAAAATTTTTGAATGTAAAAATCGTAAATAAATCATAGCTTGATCAAGAGATGCAGGTTACATATCTTTACTAATAATAAAGCAGAAAGACTCTCTGTCGGGATCTCTGTCTGTCAGGATCTCTGTGACGCGCATAGCGCTTAGACCGTTAGGCCGATTTTCATGAAATTTGGCACAAAGTTAGTTTGTCGCATGGGGGTGTTCACCTCGAAGCGATTTTTCGAAAATTCGATGTGGTTCTTTTTTTATTCCAATATTAAGAACAAAACTATCATAAGACGGACGAGTAAATTACGAAATTATCATAACGTGGAACCATGACATGGGCACAAGCCAACTGGCGAGAAAATTTACCATAAATTATTTGTAAATGTACAGCGAACCAAAAGATCTTTTAATTCTTCTATTACGGGCAAAGCCGTGCGGGTACCACTAGTTTAAAATAAAATGAAGTGGAATAGAGACTTAAGGTATCGCAGAAAATTACCACATCTGTTCAAAATGTTAAAAGTCCTTTTTCCAAGGCCGCAAACGCTTGTATTGCACGATAGCAAACATATTAGGGGGAAAATTGAAAGTTTTGTTATGGAAAATCCAAGCAAATAATAGTGTTTGGCAAAGGAAAATTGTAAGAAAATATTACCACAATATGTTTATATCAGTAATTAAAATTGACAATGAAGATAGGAGGGACGTAGCCAAACTGAAAAAAAGAGTGGGGAACTCCAAACCCTTCTTTTTACGTCCCCAAAGCTGGCCTGGAAATGAGTTTTTAAAATTTAGGTTTTGAAAAAAAATCCCGGAAAAATGTTCTCAAACCCCATCTTTTAGCCTAACGTCATTAAAGATGGCCTACACCTGAGTATTTAGGATTGCAATTTCGAAAAACCATGAGAGTGCTCCCAACGTAACCTTCGAGAAACGCCCTCTCAATTAATCACTCATCCTCATTCAAGGTCGAATAAATTTCGTCTTTTGGACTTTAATTTTGAAAAAACTCCCTGAGTTGTACCGAAACTGTCGTCCTCCAAATATTACCGAAGATCCTCAAAAATTTCATTGTTAAGGCTTCAATTTAGAAAATTTTTCAGGGGAGAGGTCTCCAAAACTTTCTACCCGTCTAACAGTGTTAATAAATCGTCTACGATTGCTTTAATTGAATTTCAATTTTTAAAATTTGCCAGGGGAGGGCTCTGAATCTCTTCACCCATCAACATTAACAAAAATCGTCTAAAATTGCGGTTTCTACGGATCGAAATTTTTTTCGAGAGAATGTCCCCCCCCCCCCCCCCTCTTTCGCCAACATCGTCGAAAAATATCTTAAATCTCGCTTTTAGTGCTTCAATTAGAAACATTTCTGGTCGCGAGCCCCTTCAACCCCCCCCCCCCTTTCATCGAAAATTGGCTTAAATTACGTTTTCGGAGCTTTGATTTCAAGAAACTGGCGGTGCACTAAATTTTAACAAAGAAGTCTACAATCGCGTTTTCAAGACTTAAAAATTTTAAAACATTTCGGAGGGGGGGGGGATGGCTGCATCTCTCTTCCTCTTAATATCACCATAGATCGTCTAAAACTGCATTTTTCGAACTACAATTTTCAAAGTTTTCCCGGGGGAGAGCCCCCGGACCCCCCTTTACGTGTCACAATCACAAATAATTCACAATTAGGAATGCGTACTTAAAGTTTGCATTTTGAAAAATTATAGAACGATGACCCCGAGTCTCTTCCTGCCTTAACATCACCATAGATCGTCTAAAACTGTTTTTCAAATAACAGTCTTGAAAATTCCCGAGGGAGATCCCCCGGATCCCCTCTTCTGAACATAATTAAATATAACGTACGATTGTGTTGGGAACTTAAATTTGGAAAAATTATCGGGAGAGGCTATCCTGGAACTCCTCTCCCCTCCCCTCCCCCCCAAACTTAAAATATAGTTTAAAACGTCGTTTTTATGTCTTCAAATTACGAAATAATGCAAGAAGGTAGCCCTCCGACACCCAATAATTCTGATTGAATATTATCCTTACGATTATTTATATTACTAGTACTAAGGTCTAGTAATATGACTATTAATATGAGTATCTCTGCTAAACCAGAAGCCAAATCTCTCTCTCTGCATATTCGAGCATACGTTTGAAAAAATAAGGGGCCGCCAAAAGCGCACCCCCCCACCAGTTTTTTGAAATTACGACGGTCCTGTTACTCTTTCCAAAATTTAATGACCGTGTCTTTTTTTCAATGAAAGGAGCATCACAAACGGCATGGAGTTGGCGTTCGTTTCAAAGCTGGATTAGACGATTTGATTTCTTTTCAATATCTGATAAATTTTCTGGAAGTTGCACAACTCTTCATGATGAATACGTGTGACAGTGATGAGAGGGAGGGAGATCAAAAATGTTTTATTGATTGTTATAATTCTGACCAGTATGCTCTAGTCTTTCATTAATTCATTTGCACTTTGACAATCGTTAAGAACTAGTTTTGAAGTTTGCGAATTACGTATTTTTTATCCCTCCAATCGACAATTTATATATTTTCTTCATTAACTAGCTTAAGCTTATGAAGAATTTTTCATTTCACTTTACTTCCATCTACTCTACCATTTTTAAACTGATTGTTTCAATTTATCATTAGATGATTTTTATTAAAACTTACAGTGATGTTGGTTTTCGCTGATGGAAGTAGAACAGTCTGTTCTTAAGGTGTTTAAATTATTTTTCGTAAATCATATTTACTTTCTTCCATATCTGATATGTATAGAAGAATATTTGATTCGTTAAAATTCTTGAGTTCTGATTTTCGATGTGTAAAGAATAGCTGAATCCATTTTTGAAGATTTCCGAAAAATATCTGTCATGGTGTATGTGATCCATCTTTTTTGGCTATGCGACTTCAATTTTGGAAAACTTCCAAAGAGAGCGCTCCCACTCTAACGCCAGAATGACACCCTCTTTATTATCAAGAGTTATCTAAAACCGCGTTTCTAGCAATGCAATTTTGTAAAATTTGTAGGAGAGAATCCCTGATTCCCCCTCTTTCCTTAACACGATCAAAGACAAGCCTAAAATTGCGTTTTTGGAGTATCAATTTCAAAAAATTGCAGGGGGGATAGCACAGAAATTCACCTTCCACTAACATTAGCAAGATATATCAAAACTGCCTTTCTAAAGTTACAAGTTCGGAAATTTAAGAGAAGCGCCCCTCTCCGTCCTCCCCACTCTCGTCAACATTATTAAAAAGTCGTCTTAAATTTGGTTTTTAGGGCTTCAATATCGAGAAAATTCCGGGAGAGCTTCCGAAAACTCTTTTTCTTAACGTCACAAAGGTCGGCCACAATTGCGATTTTAGAACTTCAGTTTCAAAAAAATGCTTGTCCCCCAACCATAGATAGCATTGTTAAGACTTTAATTTTGAAAATTTTCCGGGGGCGAGCCCTAGAATTTCTTCTTTCCTTAACATTACCACAGATACTCTAAAACTGCGTTTTTAGAACAACAATTTTGAAAACAAAGGAAAGTCCTCCTTAACACAACGGTCGACTATTTACAATTGCGCTTTTAAAGTTTCAATATTGAAAAATTACTCGGAAGGAGGCTACCAAACCTTTTATTCCCCACATCACCAGAGATAATGGGTAACGGTGTAAAACTGTGGTTTTAAAATTACAATTTCGAAAATTTTCCGGGGTAGAAACTCCCCGGACCCCCTAGCTAAGTGACAATAAATTTCCATTTCACGGTTCGTATTGCATACATCTAGTAATGGCTCCATCCCAAGCCAGAAAGTTGTCCCTATAATTATTCATACGTTTGAAAAAAAAAAAGAGAAAAGGTGTAGCACGGGTACCCAAAACTTGTTTACTCAAGGTCCACGTTTTAAAATTAGGGAAGGCAAGTCAGGTCAACAATCCAACAAAATTTCAGTTCACATGGTATTTGTTAGCGCTACCCCCCCCCCCCCCCATGAATTTGACTCGAAATTATACACTCTAAAAACTGTTATGTTTAACCCAATTCGAAAGCGAGAAAATTTTTGGGGGGGGAATTTGCGCCATTGAGTTTGGGGGGGATGGGCACCCCTGGTTCTTGCTGTAAATGAACGGCATTCATTTTATCAGCTTTTATCTTTTCTCTGTGTCTTCTTTACTAGCCGTTAAATCCCGGTTATCACAAATTTGCCATTTCAACTGCGCTTGCGCGCGGACTTAGCTTTTTGGGCTTTCTGTTTTAAGATTTCGTGTTGCTTGTTTATATTTAGACTGAGCGAGAGTCCCACCAAATTAATGAATGCGATTAGAATATTTTCACAGCGATTTCGTGATATATTATATGAAACTACGGATATGAATAACTGATAATCTTAAGAGAAAAATGACACTTCAATATTTATTAGTTTAGAAATATTTATTTAACATAAATGCAAAACACGTTGTAAAAAACTTCAAAAATGATTGGAATATTAGTACAGATATCCGTCTTTTGAGGATATTTTACGTTAGGCGTAAACAACTTAGTATTATACATTTTTATTTGCGGTTTGGCTTTGTATTAGAAGTGATGCTGCAATTCTAGTACGCTCTTCTGAGGTTAAAAATTTGGTCCTGAAAAAGGACACACAAAACAGACACCTAATCCATTAATAATTAAGACGCAAAATTCAATCTTTACCGAGGCCTAAAAACTAAATCAAAGAAAACTTTGTGATTTCTAATTTTTATCTGTTGTTATCTCATATTTATTCCTAAATTAAAAATGTTTGTAATTAATTTTAGCAAGATTTTTGAAATCAGCGAAGTCTGCCGCAAGCGCAGTTGAAATGGCAAATTTGTGATAACCGGGATTTAACGTCGAGTGTCTTCTTTGGCGTTCAGCATTTGAAGATTATGTTTGGGTTGGTTGTATATTTCGTTGCGAGTGTTGTTGGGTCTGTTGCTGATGTTGATGCACATCTGCATTGACTTCCATTTGAATAGCCCTAACTAATGATTTGTAAATAAATATTGAACGTTTGAATACGTAAGAGAGAGAGAGAGAGAGAAAGGTGCTTGCTAGTTAGATTTTTATTTTAAAAAAAAAATAGAACCGACTTCAAAATTACTCGAAATGAAAAATAATTTTATTCTTCGATCCCCATTCAGACTACTTTTAAACATAAGTTTTGCTGTCGGCGCAAAAACATTAGATTAAATGACGCGTCGTTTCTAAATATTTCGTTTATCACAAAAAAACACTCAAACTTACGAAACGTTATAGATTTTACTCTGTGATGAACAAATTAAATGTTTATTTATTATTTTTGTTTTCTCCGCCGTCCCCAACCCCCGCGTTGCGGAGTCTGTGGGGATGAATTTCGTTTAAAATATGTACATCTCATCACAATTCAAAACCCTAAATGAAGCGAGATATTCTTAGTATAACTAATCGCAAAAATGTTTTCATTTTGAAAATAAATTTAAAGATTAAATGCTGTTTTTATAATATATTGTTATTAAACTCACCTTTCGTTAGGAGATAGCGTTATGTTGCGACGATCATCCATCTTCTGTTAGTTTCATTACTTTTTCTACTATCACTTAAAGCTTAAAGCTGGCCCAAAGAATAAAGAAACAAAATTTCCCCGACCATGTGCGTTTCTGTCCTATGCGCGTATGCACGAACAAAACGAATGCGAGACGAGAGTTGCGCCGTTACGCGCGTTGTGTCACAAATCAATTTACCCTCCCGTAAGAAGTTGTCACTTCAAAAAAAAAAAAGTATACTACTATCCGTCATTTCCACCGACGTATCCCCACTACAACTTACACAGCGTCCTTTTCTAATACGGTCGGTTAATATGCCGGACCCTGAATGTGACACTGAAATCTGTGCATAACAATACTGTCCAAAACAACAAACCTGTCTACAAGAATATTTTCTCTGATCCCAACAAAATTCTCATTTACCCAATGTATTTTCAATCTGCCTACAGCGATAATCACATTTCAGTTGCACCTGTCTAACGATAATTTTTCCTTTTTTTTTCCAAAAACAAAACCTAGTTTATTTAGTTATTAGGCTTTTTATATCTTAAGAAACCACGCTACGAATATGAGATATTAACAAAGGATAGGAGCACGATGCTTCAGGATACTTGAACTTCTTTGTTAACCGTAGCTACTTTTTTTAAAAAAGGAAAAGAATTGAAAATGCGGTAGCAAAAATTCCCCAAATGGAAACGAACCTTACTAAAAGATACCCTTTTTGATGATTTTAACTAGTGATGCTCCGGATATCCGTATCCGTATCCGTATCCGCGGATATCCGAGAAAAAATAAAGATCCGTATCCGTTACTTTTTTGACGGATCTTAAACGAATCTTTTTTATTCTAAAATATTTTAAATATTTTAATAAAAGACTCTCAAATTCCGTTTAAATTAGGTTTTATTCCCTATTTAAATTATAAGTTATTATTTCAGAAGCCAACGGCCCTCTGAGACATTTTTTTTTTTTAATTTTTAGTTTAATATTAACTTTTGTTATTGATATGGGGTTTCTGTTTTTCTTCATTTTTTTTTCTCGGCATCCTTCAAAAAAATGAGACAAAATTCTCTATTTACTGTTTATAAAGGTGTTCCCGGCTCTGTTGTTCCGTCGGTCGGAGTAATCTGGGTGGAATGGGTCAGCGCTTATGCTGAAATAAAATGCGAAAAATTATTTCTAGACTATCCAGTAGCAGCTTTACATTCTTGCTCCTGTATCCTATATCTACCGAGCAAGCTAGAAATAATTTTTCACATTCTATTTAAACATTAATGCTGCGCTGACCCAGTCCTTCCAACTCTCCATCAATTTTAACAGAGATTTCTTCAAAGAGTAAATCATAGTCTTGATCATATTTTCGCCGTAGATGACATTTTTTGAATAAACAGTGTTATTATAGTGACGGGAATACGTTCCGTAATAAATTTTACACTCAGATAGTTGAATTGGGCAAAAACATTTTGAGATCCGTATCCGTATCCGCGGATCTTGACACTAATGATCCGGATCCATATCCGGATCCGCGGATCTACTTTTTTAACGATCCGGCACATCACTAATTTTAACCAAATTTTTATATCGTTAAGATGTTTCTGATGCTGATAGTCTCTAAAACATCTTTGCGCAGTATGTATATACGTTTTCAATTTTTATTTTCATTATTTAGAAAGTCTTAATATTAGTAAACGATTAAATTACCTCAAATTAAATCCTCATATATATAATAGCGAGTTCACTGATCGAATAACTCTCTGACGTCATTAACAATGAAACTCGCACCGTAGCATTATAATTTGATAATACTTTTTGGCAATTACTTTGGAAATTACTTTATGAGATAACAAAGGATAGGAGCACGATGCTTCAGGATACTTGAACTTCTTTGTTAACCATAAATACTTCTTTAAAAAAAAAGAAAAAGTATTGAAAATGCAGTAGCGAAAATTCTCCAAATGGAAACGACTAAAATATGCCCTTTTTGATGATGTTAACCAAATTTTAACGTTTCTGGCAATAAAAAAAAGTATACTACTATCCGCCCATACAATATAATACTAATAACATTGCAAACAATATATATTCAAAAAAGCATTTAATCTTTAAATTTATTTTCAAAAGAAAAACATTTTTGCGATTAGTTATGCCAAAAATATCTCGCTTCATTTAGGGTTTTGAACTGTGATAAGGTGTACATAACTTCATCCCCGCAGACTCCGCAACGCGGGGGTTGGGGACGGCCGAGGAAACAAAAATAATAAACAAACATTTAATTTTGTAGTAAGTTACAGCCCTAAAGCCAGGGCTAAGCAAGGAATACTTAAAATACACCGCCAGCTCAGTTATTCCATCCGAGGACTGCAGTTTCGTGCTTTTTAGCACTCATCAGCCCGGAATAGGAATCACACCAATCTTAATAATTTTCTTACTACAAAATACAATGCTTTGCCATCAATCTTTGAGTTGAACCGCACCATTGCTGCGGTCGCTCATCTGGTTTGTTAATTCTGCATTAGCTACCAGTTTGTTTGGCTCTCTTGGCTCCCTAAGAGGTTTTTCGCCTCCAGCTCATGTGATTCCTATTCCGGGCTGATGAGTGCTAAAAAGCACGAAACTGCAGTCCTCGGATGGAATAAATGAGCTGGCGGTGTATTTTAAACATTTAATTTGTTCATCACAGACAAAAAAAAAAGTTTGACATGCAGGGAAAGGCTTTATTTTGACAAGACTGAACAGGATCCGGTGACTCGACTGCTTTACTGGTAAGACTGTCATTTTAGAAGAATGAAGAAACGTAAAAGTGGTCAACAATGAATGCCCACTATTGGAGTTTAGGGTGAATCCACTGGGGTTGAAATTTCAACTATCAAACTATCACCAAATAGGCAATTGCTTCGTTCAAATGTAGAAGCAATTTTCACCCGTCATACCTTGGCAGGCAATTTTCTAGTTATCATTATAATTTTATAATACTTGAATCAAGTTAATTTAGCTATTCTTTACTAATAATAAAGCTGAAAGTCTCTCTGTCTGGAAGATGTCTGGATCTCTGTGACGCGCATAGCGCCTAGACCGTTTGGCCGATTTTCATGAAATTTGGCACAAAGTGAGTTTGTAGCATGGGGGTGTGCAGCTCCACGCGATTTTTCGAAAATTCGATGTGGTTCTTTTTCTATTCCAATTTTAAGAACAAAACTATCATAAGATGGACGAGTAAATTACGAAATTATCATAACGTGGAACCGTAACATGGGTACAAGCCAATTGGCGAGAAAATTCATCCTACATTATTTGTAAATATACAGGCGAACCAAAAGACCTTTTAATTTTTCTATTACGGGCAAAGCCGTACGGGTACCACTAGTTTTGAATAAAACTTATTATTTTTTTTTCAAAGTTCTCACAATATGTATAAAGGGATAAATGTCCAAACTGTCTACAACGATAACCTACCTGTCTGTAACGATATTTTTTAGGTCCCAACAGTATCGTTATAGACAGGTTTTGCTGTAATAACAAGAATAGAGAAATGAGCAAAATGAAATGATGCTACAAAAAATTGAATCCATTTAAAATAAAAAATTATTAATCAAGAATAATCGTAAATAAAAATCACCCTGCCGACTTGTCTCAAGTATGCCATTCGATATTGTTAATTATACACTTACAAAATCAAGAAATATTCACGAACAAAATACGGTGCTGTATTTGCTGCAGTTTCAAGAGATAATTAATCTCGGAAATAGATTGAAATATTTGTAAGTATTGGCACATGTTTGTTGAGTCTTTTGTTTGGTTAATGACTTAAACAAGTTTTATAGAAAAACTATTGATCTGCTCTGCGAAGGCAGATGGTATTAAATATTTCGTTAGTATCGTGTAATTTTCAATCCGTTATGCACGCTTCCCTTATCAATGTATTGATCTCGGCATAAGTAATTATCTTGTTGTTGGGAAAGATATATCCTAATATAAAAAAGAGTAAAAAACTTTTGGAAGTTTTCTTGTTTTAAAGACATTGGGGTGATTTTGAAAGTAATTAAATGGTGATGTGATATAAAACTTGTCAAGATGCATAAGACTTCTTTATTACCCATTGTAGCAAAATTATTTATTTAACAATTGTGTTACATAATATTGAATTGCTTGATTTTTATGAATTAAGGACATTGTTTCTACTAATAAGCTTAAAATGTAAAAAAAAAAAAAATTGAATTTTTGACATTTTGAATTCAAATTATGTTTTTCGCAATCACGAGTGTGTGTGTGTGTGTGCAGGCGTGTATGTAGTGTATGTAAGCGCGTGTGTGTGTAGACGTGTGTGCATGTATGTAGGCGTGTCTATGCGTAGGCATGTGTGCGTGTAGACGTGTGTGTATGCAGGCGTATGTGTAAGCATGTGCGTATGTTTTGGAATATATGCGTATAGGCATGTGTGTGAAGGCATGTATGTGTGTAGACATGTGTCTGTGTAGGCGTGTATATATGTGTTTGTATGTAGGTGCGTGTGTGTGTAGACGTGTGTGTATTTATGTTGGCGTGTGTGCGTGTAGACGTGTGTGTATGCAGGCGTATGTGTAGGCATGTGTGTATGTTTTGGAATATATGCGTATAGGCATGTGTGTAGGTATGTATATGTGTAGAAATGTTTTGCGTAGGCGTGTGTATATGTGTTTGTATGCAGGCGTGCGCGCGCGCGTGGGTGTGTGTGTAGTAGTGATGGGTATAATCGAGATCTTTTGATAATCGAGATCTCGGGAATCGAGTACTTCTGATAATCGAGTGATTGATAATCGAGATCTTTTTAAGTCGATCACTCGAGTGATTGATAATCGAGATCTTCCGAATCGAGTACTCGAGCGATTGACTTCTCGAGATCTTCCGAATCGAGTACTCGAGCGATTGACTTCTCGAGATCTTTTGAATCGAGTACTCGAGCGATTGACTTCTCGAGATCTTTTGAATCGAGATCTCGAGATGTTTTAAATCGAGATCTCGAGATGTTTTAAATCGAGATCTCGAGATGTTTCAAATCGAGATCTCGAGATGTTTCAAATCGAGATCTCGAGACGTTTGAATCGAGTACTCGAGTAGTTCATTTTCTGAGCTTTTCCAAAATTGAGTTGACTGCTACGGGGGTGCCCACTAAAAGGTGGTGGGGCATGGCGCAGCCTGTGCAACTAAAATTTTTAGAGCCGGTTTTTTGAGAGGGTTTTTTTAATCTCATTTTCGAAAGGGGGGAGGGGATCCATGGCGCAGCCTGCGAAACCGAAATTTTTAGAAGCGGTTTTTTTAGAGTTTTTTTTTTAAATCTCATTTCGGGAGGGGGGGGGGAGCTCTTTCTAGACGGATGCTCCGTAACATTTGAGATGGTGCGCCGTCGCCCTGCGAAAAAGGGGAGGTGGACTCCCTTGACTTGGTGCGCTCGAGATTGGAATGTGACATTTAGCCTACAATTTAGGGGTATAATAAGGGGTGAATCCTCCTGGCTTTTAGAAGTTTTAGGTTTGGAGGGGGGGGGTATTGACACTCCCCTTTTAGAAGGGGAATCAATACCGCTCCCCCCAAATTCCATGAAAAATTCTAGTTTTTACATTTAAGTGGGTCTAGTTTTTTGTTGTTTTCCGATAAAATTAGCAGATACTCCTTTTGTCCCCTTACCCTCCGGTAAAGTTCGAAATGCAAGCTTGTTTTAGGGGGTCGATTCGATAGATTTTAGTCTTCATTTTGGGGTCGCAATCCTTGGAGGATGCAGGTTCGACTAGATTCCCTGTTAGCTTGTCAGAAACTAGGAGCTCGGCATTTGGGCGACTGAGTGATTTATTCGAACGGTTATGCATTTAAACTAATGATTTTCAGTTATCACGTGATTATTTCGAATGGTTCCGGACTCTCAAACACGAAGTTAATATGTAAACAAGTAGGGGAATAGTTGGTCTGCGCAAAAGTACTCATTCTTTCCTAGTTTATAGCTTTGCTTTTTTTTGATGTTCTTGTTGAGAGCAGTTGAGTATATTTATCTGATTAATACATGAGGAGGGAGGGTAAAATATTTCTGATTGCGTTTTCCAGAGGATTGGGATTCCCGACGCATTGAAAAGTGTACAAGTGTGGCTTGAAGTTCATGATTATTTTTTTTCTTTCTTGATCCGCTCTTTTTTATTTTTCTTTTTCATTCGTCGACTTTAGGAATATGCAATAACAGTAAAAGTGTAGGGAGTGAAGTTGAAATGTTTCTTGTTGCATTAAAAAGAAATATTGAAGTTTGTCGTGTGGGATAAATTTTAGCTTCCACTCTTCGGCCCAATTTTTAAATAAAAATTACATTTTATACAGATTGTTTTTTTTTTTTTTTTTTTTGAAATTCCATACGCAAGATATTTGTGACTTCTTGTGTGCGTAGCATTTATTTTCGTCTGGGTAGTTAAATTTAAGTATTTTGCTTGTTTTACTCGCTTCTGTTTATGTCATATTCCTTATAGTTTCGTAAATGTTGATTAGTATATTATTTACTCAACTTAAAAATTTTCAGTCAATTAATGTGCTGATTTTATGTTTTTTTTTTTTTTTTTTTTTTTTTTTTGTAAAGTTGAGGCAAAACTGCTGAAAATGCTTAGGCTCGCAACGGTCCATTTCGGAACTTAAGGTTACGTAGCTACGTTTCATTTTCCGTGCGCTGGTCCTCAAATAGGTTAAAATTGATTGTCAAGTTTCTTTAAAAAGTAAATTACGTATTCGGTTTTCAAATCATCCGAGATGCTCGATAACCGAGCATTCCACAACAAACAATATATTATACAAGAGAGAGCACGGTGGAGGGGGGTAAATGGCGCAGACCGCGCCATTGAAGTTTTGAAGAGGAGAGGGTAACTTAAGCGGGCTTTAATTTATTTTAGGGGGTTCAACGTCGCATTTGAGGGATGAGTGTCATCGTCACGGGGGGGGGGGGCACCACTGAATTATAAACACCTTGCGTTTAAGCATTTCATAAACGTTTTAACATGGCTGTCACAGCGTTAACAATCGCTTTAAAACGTTTACTCAACGAAGTGTGCTTTCTGAGTAACCCCATTAGAAAAAAAGCAGAAGCAAATATTTGATTCAATAACTTTATAGAATGACAGGGGTGACACATTTGAGAAGCAATTATTTGATTCTAAAACCTTATACACAATGACAGGGGTGTCCGTCCGTCCCCTGTGCGAGCTTTTTATGACAATCCCCCCTCCCCCAAGAAACGATAATCCGAAAAAGGGCTAAGACTACATTAAATTTTCAATTACACGGTTTGTACTATACCGGTCAAGGGCGCCCATATGCAAAATTTTAAGGGGGGGGGGCTCAGATATTTTCCCATTGGTTTAATAGGATATTTTCCCCATAGAAACCGATTTCAGTACAGATTAGAGTTATTAAAATTTGACATTTTTAATAACTTATTGATTAATTGCTGGAGAAGAAATGATTTTACATTGTCGCAAAAAAAAAAAAAAAAAAGTACTAAAAGCAAGGATGTTCTAATTTCAAAGAAGGGGGAGGGGGCTTGAGCCCCCACTTTGCCCCCCCCCCCTATATGGAAGCCCTTGATACCGGTTTAATATATTTTTAAGTTTAACAACTCTCAAGTTTAAACCGACTAGTGTCGCCCAACGACTTGCCCATATTATCATTATCCCTCACTTTTTAATAAAAATTGTACATACGTATGTATTTAATCTTAATAACTGTCAAGTTCAAAACAGTATGGAAAGCGTTTCTCTATCCTTTGCTTCAAGATTTCACTACCGGATCACACCAGGGGCGGATACAGAAAACCATTTGAAGGGGGGTGGGGGGGTCATGCTGAAGAAAGCCCTCCCCCATGAACGAAATTCCCATTTTAAGTACGAAAAAATTCTGAAACTTTTTTGGGGGTCAATAAAAAGCCCCAAATCGGTCAGGAATAAGGCACATAATTGGGGATAAACGTTGCAAATTAATTTCATAAGCAATAAAACAAAGTAGTAGTTCAAATATTTTCTTTGAAAAATAATTGATGTATTGAAAAGATAAGATACTGTCATCGTTTGCATGTTATGCATAAATTATTTGAACACAATGTGTACGGATACTATTCTCGAGAGTTCCGGGGGGGGGTCATGACCCCCACGACCCTCCATTGTGTCCGCCACTCACACAACACATGCCCCTCCGTAAATCTGCTCATATGATAATTAACAATTTTCGTTCTAAAAATATCGTTCGATTATTAAGGAATCTCTCAATTATCGAAAATTCGAAGCCAAACATTCAACTATTACCCCATTCGAATAAAGCAAGAGAAAAGCAATCATTCGATTTTAAAAATCATTCCAAATCTATCCATTTCAAGAGCAAATAGTACCACCTATGAAGCTTTTCCCCCAAGAGCAATACCCCCAAAAGAGACAAAATCCCCTAAAAATTACAATCCCGCAGTTTCCGTCAAAACTCCCCCCCCCCCTCCCCTCTTATTTGCACCCATAGGAATGAATTACACGAGAAGTTAACCACTTGTTTTATTAAGAAATAACTAAGTACCTTTGTGCCGAGAAGTAACATGAAATAACAAACATTTTGTATCCCAAATATACAGAGTACTGCAGAAACGTGCTTTGGAGTTTTAAGGTACCCTTTTTTCAACAAAATAGTAAGCTTTTACATAAAAGGGGCCATTCCTTTGTTACATATGGATGATTTTGGCCATTTTTGACCCCTTCCCCCCATGTAAGGGTACGTAAGGTTTTTTAAACCCCTCCCCCTATTTTTACGTAAGATTCCATTTCGTTTTTAGAAATAATGAAATAACTAATCTAATATCACTGGAATCGAAATTTAATTCACTATTATTAAATTAAACCTTTTTGCGTGAAGAAATATTTACTAAAAAGTTGGAATCTAGACTGAATGTGTGTTCGACATTTTTTTGTATATGATGCGATAGTAGTTTAAAATAAAACATGCCATACATAGTGCAATTCTTTTATTATGTTTTACATAATTAATTCTTCGTAAAACAAATAAAAAAGTCATCCAAATACGTTTTTATTTTCCAGACGCAAATGAAATATCGGCTTGGAAAATACTGCTTAAGAATGCGTTTGAACCCCTCTCCCCCCCCCCAAAGTATGCAGACATTTTTCCACCCCCACCCCCACGGGACCCTTACGTAATTAATGAATGGTCCGTAAAGACATCCAGTAATGTCCTTACATCCACAATCTCACTATTTTGCGTTGACAAAAGGGTTCCTTGAAACCCCGAAACACGTGTCTGCAGTGATCTGTATATTTGGACTCTAAAACGTTTGTTATTGCCTATTACACATGTATCATTACCCAATCGTATAGTCGAAGGTGAACGTAAGGGGGAAGACGTCCCCTCAGGTTTTCATCTTAAGTATTCCCCCTTTTTACCTGAACTATAATTTTAATGCCTCTCAAGTTAGAACCTTATATAAGCGCCTCCAACCTTTACTTCCACCACCGTTAGACACAACACATGTCTCCCACAGACCCGTCCATGTGTTTATTCATTAACACCTTTCGCTCAAAACATATCATTAGGCTACCAAGCATCCCCAAAGAATCATTTGATAATCAAGCATTCAACAGTATACATTCGATTATAACACTATTCAAATGAAACATTCGAAAGGCAATTATTTGATTGTAATACCATTTAGATCGCAAGGGGATCTATTCCTCAAGTGTACTGGCATACTTTTTAAAATTAGGGATCCTCTCTCCCCCCTCAAGAAGGACACTCCCTAAAAAAAGTCTAACGTCCATTAGGAATTTCAATGGCTCAGTCTGCGCAATGACCCACCTCCCCTGTGGGTTCCTTAGCGCAGCCCGTCTTTCTGGGGGAAGGGTAAAAAGGTTTAAATGCAAATTTTTTCGGAAGACAGAAAAAAACCATGCTCATTCATAAGTAAAATCATTAACTTTTCAAAGTCAGCCCTTTGACCGCCTAAATGACGGATCCGCCCCTGCAACTAAAACACTTCAGAAGCAAGGGTGCTCACCCGTCCTGAGGTCAAGCCCCCCCCCCTCAATATCGTAGAGATCTCCATCCAACAAATGAGAAAAATACTCCTTAAAACACCCCCCTAAAAAGTCAATAGCACAGTCTGCGCCATGACCCCCCCCCCTCCATAGGTGGGCACCCTTGTCAGAAGTCAACTATATTGAGAGGTTCATTCGATTATCAAATCGATCGAAGAATAACACTGCTCCAGTGATTGACATCTCGAGAACTCAAGATCTCGAGAACTCAATATCTCGAGAACTCAACATCTCGAGAACTCAACATCTCGAGAAGTTCAAAGCGAGAACTCGAGCAGTTGATCGCTCGAGAACTCAACATCTCGAGAAGTTCAAAGCGAGAACTCGAGCAGTTGATCGCTCGAGAACTCGGGAAGTGACAATCGAGAACTCGAGCAGTTGATCGCTCGAGTTCTCAGAAAGTGATAATCGAGAACTCGAGAAGTTCATCGCTCGAGAACTCGAGAAGTGATAATCGAGAACTCGAGATACGATAATCGAGAACTCGTGGTAATCGAGTTCTCGAATGATCTTGAATAATCGAGTGATTCGATTATGAGAACTCGATTATGCCCATCACTAGTGTGTAGGGTTTAGACCCCACCGACCAGGGGTTTTCCCGCTCGCGGAGGCCGGTGGACAGTGTTATTCATAGAGTCAAGTTTTAAGTTAGCCTTGAATGAAAGCAAACAATTTGTAACCACGACGATGACAATTTGTTCTTTTAATAAATACTAGCAAAAATACCCGGCGTTGCCCGGGTCAGTAATAGTTATGAGAAACAATCGTTAGTTGTTCTTGTTTTCTGTTTTAAGCGAAGGAATTCAAAACAATCTTTTTTGACGTGATTAAAAATCGAGCTTCTTTCTTACTCATAAAACTAAAATAGCAATAAGTATAAAGAACAAAATAGTATTCATTTAGAAACGAAAGCACGACATTTAAGCGTATACGAATTTGAAGAATTTCCGAAATATGAAATTAAACTTTACATGTTTAAAAATATTTATCTGTTAGTACTTTTTTTTTTTACATCTAAAACCTTCTCTGTATGGCTATTGATGTACGAACTGTTTTAGAAAACGTAGCCGCTCGTGTTCCCTTTACACTTGCTTTAGTTTTTTTTGGGGGGAAATTTCTATTATTGTGCGCACTTAGTGCGGTTTAAAATGTTACCAAATTTGCGAGAATCATTTTGGGACACCTTCGATAATACTCCCCCCTCTTACTAATTTTTATTATAGAAATATTGTCGCCAGATGCTGAGATACTTTTGGTCCAAATAAAATGTCGCTAAACGGTTTCATCCCAAATGTTTCCAAAATAAGTAGTAAAATTTGGCGATTGTTTGAAATTGCGCAAAAATAAAAATTTGTGGAAGGTTTTTTGCTCTTTATGGATTTGCCTTATTTAGTTGCTGTATTATTTTACACAGTAAAAAAATTTTTTTTTCAAAGATTCTTTGATTGGCGATATTTTGTTTACATGGTGTAAGCTGAGAAACATTATTACGCAGCCTTTGGCTTCAAAAACAGCGGCAGTTGTAAAAACTACCAAATGCATCAGCTACTGAATCTTTCTGCAAAAATTTTGGCGATATTTCAGCTGATTGATTGGATAGTAAGTGTCCAATCCGCATAAATAATAATAAAAAAAAACCCGTTATTTTCATTTATGTTCCGCTTAAATAGAAAATGATCAGCCAAATCCTTTAATTTTTAGCCAATCTTGTGGGAAAACGTTACTTTAAGATTTGACTTGAGAAAAGCCTCAAAAAGTCAGACGAAACGCAAAAATATTCAACAATACAACAATTCTTGGGAGTTGAGATGACATAAATAATGACGGGTTGATGAAAGCCTTCGAACAGGGAACAAAAAAGCTCATAACTCGTTTTTTATACAACTTAGAAACTTCGAACAAATGCTATCTTCAGCAGAAAAATTGGCGCTTTCGATGGACATATAATGTTAGTATGTGCACGTTTTTTTCCACCCCCATATTGGGGCATTTATGCGAAAATTGGGATTAAAATTGGAATAAAAAGGGAACTATCAATCGGATTTTTTTCGAACTGGTCTATAAACCTTCCCAGTACCAAACTGAACAAACGGTGAAAGTTTCAGCCAAATCTGCCGGGTAGTTTCTGAGATCTTAGGGAACAAATTTACCAAACTCCATTTTTATATATATAGATTAAAACAACGAGCTAAACGTATTCTTGTCATAGTAATCTGAACGAGATGATGTGTGCATCACATGACTTCCTTTTACTCCAATTTAATGTCATTTTCTCATTATTGGCAGTTTTAATATGATTCAATAGTCTACTCTCTAAATATCACTAACAGTGGCCTAATTAAAACAAGATTAAAAGAAAAAATTTAAAAAAAATCGCCAAATTTGTCGCCAAGTTGGCGAGAAAACTTGGCGACCAAAAGACTGGCGATATATCGCCAAGTGTCCGCCAAATTATAACACCACGTGGGTTTACATCGAAATTAACAATGATTTCCCCCCAAAAAGGGGCAAAAGACCCCCTTTGAAGTATACGAATGCAACCAAAAAGGAAGGTGCACAACTAGACGCCACTAGGGGTCTATGTACCAAATTTCAACTTTCTAGGACATTCCGTCCTTGAGTTATGCGACATACATACACACATACACACATACACACACACGCACATACGCACATACATACGTACATACAGACGTCACGAGAAAACTCGTTGTAATTAACTCTGGGATCGCCAAAATGGATATTTCGGGTATCTGTACGTTCCTAGGCACATATCCACGTGTGGTTAGGTTGAAAAAAAAAACTCAACATTCATTTGGGGGTGAGCAAAATGGAAATTAAGGCCGATTTTTGGGTGAAAATTTTTTCGCGAATACTTCCTTTTTTTGTAAAAGGAAGTAAAAATTCGAGCAACATCAGCTTTGGTCGAGTGAGGATAATAAGTAATTCGTGATTGCTTAATAATGGCATCCATGAATTGTTATTTTGTAAATTTAAAACGGTCGCAACCATATGGGTATTTTGAGTCTTATGGGTATTTTGAGTCATTAGTTGTATTTACAAGGTGTCCTTAAAAAGACTGACTGTTTTCAAAAAATTATTACAGGAGAACGGTTATAAATGATAAAAAACAAATTCTTGCAGAAAATTCAGGTGGTGGGCTCTAAATTTTTTTCCCTTAGAGTTCCACAAAAATGTTTCAATAGATGGCGCTGCACCATACTATGCCGTTAAGTCAAAAAGGAAGAATTGAAATTCACCGATTTTCCCTCCGATTGCGACATGGGATTACAACCGACAATTGTTTGAAAATATTGTTTTTTTTTTTTTTTTTTTTTTTTTGTTCATTATTTTTGAAAAATTATGATGTAATTTTCTTTTTCTTATTTACTGGCTTACTATCTGCAACGCCATCTGTTGAAAAAAATTCAACTAAAATTTTTAACTCAGGGGGGGGGGGGGGGAATTTACGACCCACCACATGAATTTTCTGCAAGAAGTTTTTTTTATCATTACCGTTTTCCTGTTATTAATTTTTAAAAACAGTCAGCCCTTTTCAGGACACCCTGTAAATACAATAGGTTATTATGAGCTCCGAACACATTATGAAATACTAGTTGCGTAGAGCAGGTAATCTCGATGTACTGCGTTAGTACCCTATGGAGAAAAAAGTAATATCTCGCGGCAAACATCCGATAGACTAAATCAGGGGTGCCCAATCTTTTTTTACCCTGGGGCCGCACCTTATAAATCTTGCTGACAAGAACACATATAAAAGTAAAATATCTTCAAATCTTTTTAGATAAGATCGCTCATTTTGAAGAAGACTGCCACAATATGAAGAAATGAAATTTTTCATTAGAAGCCTTTGAAGTCGAACTCCTCAGGTAATTTGCATTAAGAAAAGCAAGTTTGCTGTGCTCTCCAGTGGTTAGTATTAGAACAAAATACTTGTCATTATTTTCCAAAATAATAATAATAATAATAACAATAATAACAGCATTTGAAACTCTTTAAGCGAAAAAAAAAAAAATTCGTATTGTGGCACTCATTTTCCAAACGAGCGATACATGTACAATGAAAAAAAAAAGAAAAAGAAAAAAAATTAAAAATTAATTTGAATTTTGACCTCTTGAATTCAAATTATGTTTTTCGCAATCACGTCTGTGTGTGTGTGTGTATATAGGCGTGTCTGTATATGTGTGTGTGGGGGGTATGTGTGTTTGTGTGTAAGGGGGTATGTGTATGTGTGTGTAGGCATGTGTGTTTGTGTCTGTGTGCAGGTATGAGTGTGTAGGTAGTTGTGTGTATGAGTGTTTGTGTGTGGGGGGGGGATGTGTATGTGTGAGTAGGCATATGTGTTTGTCTGTGTGCAGGCATGAGTGTGTGGGTAGTTGTGTGTAGGTGTATGTGTATGTGTAGGTGTCTGTATGTATGCGTGTGTGTATGTGTTTGAGTGTGTGTATGTGTTTGTGTATGTGTGTACGTGTATGTATGTGTGTGTATGTGTGTGTGTACGTTCGTGTATGTATGCGTGTAAGTATAGGATATGGACGCAACCTGGAGACGGTTTTCGCTAGAGGAGCAGCATCGTGAGGCGGTCGGTCGACGGTGATGCTGCAGAGGGTGCTGGCGGGAAAATAAAATGATAGCACATCAAAACAGTCAAATGAAAGCAATAAGCAATCGTGGTTGCTCAAAAAATGGAAAAGGAAAGAAAATTAATTAACCAAGAGTTTTGTTATCATTATTATATGCTTATTTATTTATTGATACAAAGTTTTCATCTGTTTCTTAGGAACCAATTTCTGACTATTTGGCCGAACATTTGAAAAATAACTCACAATACCGAATAAAGAAGATTCATTGTCTTGGAAGGTTCTAGAATACATTTTGTGATTCGCAACATTGAACATAACGGCGGGTTATATGAATCAGCTTCGCGGGCTGCATATGACCGGCGGGCCGTAGGTTGGGCTCCATTGGTCTAAAAGCCTAGAAATCTACATAATAAAAAAATCAACAGTTTTTAAAAATCTTCATTAGAACATGGACAATCTTATATAATTAATAACTGAGCGTATGTACCTATGTATCTATATGTCCGAGTTTCTTCTTCCGAACGACAGTAAACTGACCATCGAACCAGGTATCAATGGATTCGTAATCTTCCCGTCTTTATGTGTAGACGGGAAGATTTAGGCTATTTAACATAATCCTCCGATAATAATTAGCAGAGATATCAGTTAACAAGAAGTTCTGTCTAGAACTATACGAGCCTACTTTCCCATATACCCATACTACTTTCTAGTACCTGATCAATATTCTCAAAAATAGCTAAAACCGCAAATTTTTTCAAACCTATTTTTAAATACTTTAAGCTGATTTCTAGGAATAAAATATTCCTCACTCATCTAAAAACTAGTATGTTGTGGCCATTACGAAACTTTCTTCTATATTTTTCTTTTTTTTTTCCTGATCCCTCCCCATGCTTGACGAGGAAGCAATATTCCCAACAAAAACAAAATTACACATGCAAAAACTTGACGACCATCCCAATGTCTGAATTATTGCAAAAGCAAAGCAAAGAGCGAAAATTGAAAGTTATTTTAAAAGCCTTGCTTGAATTAATTACAAATATTTTATTTGTTAACAAACATAAGATGGCAACAGTTAAAAATTTTAAATCATTGAGATAATATTTCCGATCATTTCCATACAATTAAAATCACGAGAAATACGCAGACGACAATCTATTACGATTTATCTTTCTTATTGTTGCATTAATAAAGCTATTTTTATTCAAAAAAAAAATCCACACCTCTTGGAGCGATTGGCGTCAAAATTGAACCATAGCCTGTTTACATATGTATTGACATATATCCCAAATTTCAACCAGAACGTTGCATTACTTCTTGAGATAGGGCACTCACAATGGAAAAAAAGAACGGGCGATTGCGCTACCCCCTTTTTAGCTGTTGACACCAAAATAAAATCAGCTCTTATACCCACTAAGGGCTACTTGCCGATAAATTTTTCTTTCATTCTGTTCATTATTTCTTGAGATACAGCAGTCACAATTGACGACAAAAAACGTTCTATAGCTCAACCCCCGTTTGAGTTATTGACACCAAAATTGAATCAGCACCTGTTTCTGTTAATGGCAACATATGGACCAAATTTTGTCTGATTCCGCCAGTTAGTTCCTGAGGAATAGCAAGCACGTGTAACTCAAAAAACGTCCCATTGCTCCACCCCCCTTGGAGGAATTCGCGCCAAAAACCAATGGGCACAAGTTCACATAGGGGCACATATGTGTACCAAATTTCGTTCGATTTCATGCGGTAGTTTTTGCTGTAGAGCGGCCACAAAAAACTGGTCACACACAGACGTGACACACACACACACATACACACATACATACACACACACAGACAGACAGACATTTTCCAAAAATAGTCGAAATGGACTCAGCACACCTCGAAACGTTCGAATCCGTCAAAATTCGAAATTCGAAAATTTGCACGAATCCAATACTTTCTTCTATGTATTAGATATAGAAGAAAGTAAAAATTAGATGCGTAAAAAAAAAAAATTAAAAAAAAGCAGCACTTTTTAAACAAAGCAGCTAATACACTTTTTTCCATTAAAAAAAAATCTTTAACAGCTTTCAGAACGAAAAAATAATAATTAAAATTAATAAGGTCATTAAAATAAATACATCATATCAAAAAAAAAATCGTTTCTTTTTCCCCTGTTGCCAAAAACATTTTTTAAAATGAATTAATGCACTTACCAAAACAAAAACAAAAGCAATAAAATGTCAACTAAAAGGAATATTTTTCATTGTCAAAAAAAAAAAAAAAATAATAATAATAATCGTCTGCGCATATCTTTATGTAGAAACATAAATGACTTCTAGGTTATTCGCCAAAAACTGAGTACCTAAATTGAAACTTTAGCGTAAAAATAAAAACAAGTCATATCAACAATAATTATTTCACAGTTAAAACCATAGCTGCGGAGTCGGAGCCGAAGTCAATCTCATTTTGAGATAAAGGAGTCGGAGTCGAATATTTAAGATTCGGAGTCAGTCATTTGTCCTTTGTGTATAAATTTTTGCCAAAGCTACGAAGTCAGAGTCGAAGTCGGAGAGTCGGAGTCCGACTAATTGTCGGGCACTAGAGTCGGAGTCGAAGTCAGGTGCCTCTAAATTCTCGGAGTCAGAGTCTGGAGTTTGTCGTCAAGAGCTATTTCCAACAAAAATTTGTTTGAAGTAAATCCGCCTTCAAGTACGGAATTTACATTGACTTTCAGTTTCCCTGTAGGCGCTAATGTTAAGGAATTTGAATGTTCAAAATTGTACGGAAAATTGTTCAAATCAAAAAGATATTTTATATACAAGTTTTTCATCAAAAGCTTTTTCCTACAAGGTTTGTTTGAAGCAAATTTGCCTCACAGTTCAGAATTGGCTTGAATTTCCCCGTAGGCGCTAATGTTAAGTTTTTTTTGAACTGTTCAAAATTTAACAAAAAATAGTTCAAATCAAAAATTGAAATATAGGAATGAGGTGTCCCCGCTGAGATCTTTCGAACAAAAAAAAGTTTGTTTGAATCGGATTATTCATTTAAAAGTTATTAGGGGGGGGGGAGGAGACAGACAGACCGACAGACATTTCCCCCCATCTCAATACCCTACTTTCCAATTTTTAATTTTTCGATATTTAATTGATTATTTTTGACTTTTTTTTTTGTTTTTCGCGACATTTTTAAGATGCATTAAGTCTTCTTTCATGCTTTTTTCTTCTTTTTCTGACTTTTACTGGGAAGTAGACTAAAAACTAGACTTAGATTTCAACAGAAAATCCCTGTTTTTCGAAGGCTTTCCTCCATTCAAATTATTATTTAGTGCTTCATCTCAACTTTCCGCAACAATGCTTTTACTAAAAAAATTTATAGGGTGAAGAAAATCATCGAGACGATAGAAAGATCTAGTGTCATTTTTTGTCTCGAATATAAGCAAATAAAATTCTGGGTTTTGTTTTAAAGGCTTCTTCTCTATTCTTGGGATTTAAAATGTTTACTTTTTGGTTATTTTTCCGAAATCTGCAGCAAAATTTTACTGATTTTTTTTTCGTTCAAGCATGATTGTTGAACACGCGTCACTTGACATAACTTTTATTTTCGAGTTGGACCGTGCAAAGCCGGGCGGCGTAGCTAGTATTAGGTTAAATTCTAATTAGAATAAGTACAACAACCCATAAAAATCCCCGCTAGAGGTAGTACACAACAGTCAACAGATCCTTGCAAAATTCAATAACCCTTACAAAACTCTTCTAGAATAAGGATAACAGTTCCTAAGTAATTTCAAAATTTCCTAACAATTCGCATTACAATAAGAACAACAGTACCGAGATAACGTCAACAGTTTCTAAAAATCTCCATTAAATTAAAATCAACAGGCTCTAATAATCCCCATTAAAGTATAGTCATTCGGTAAAATCAGAATTTTAATCGGGAAATTGAGAATTTTCTTATTTAAGTTTCACGCAGGATTTTCTATTTTTACAGCTTTTTCCAGACGCTTGTCCGTTTACTGGATGGTTTCGTTTGTTCACGGAGCCTGTTTTTCTTTGTGCATCTAGTTAATGCTTTAACTAAAAGTTGTCTGGATCTTATAATATCTGGATATTTATAAACCTGAGAGATTCGCTACAGAGCAATGGGGTGGTTTCCTTCAGTCAAAAGTACTACTTTTAGTCACTGAAATTGACAGAATGAGTAAAAAAATAACATGAACCCAGAAAATACTTTCATTTTCCCAACAGTTATTTTTTAATAAATATTTTAAAATGTCCGATTTTGAAAACAAGGCGTGATCTTTATGACGTCACAAATGATGCAATTTGGCGCATCTTTCTACCACGTTTCCACGTTATGATAACCAAGAAGCGAATTAAATATTACGCTCTACGCTTGCTATGAACCATATCGTTGCCAATACACGTGAGTAAAGATGCGAATTAAATATTTTGCTCTGTGATTGGCAACCCTAACTGGCATTTCATCATTTGTGATGTCACACGACAGAAGCGTAAACATTGTAAGCGTACAGATTTCAGTAATTTTTTAAAAATATTAAACTTAAACAAATTCTTTGAAAAATGGTCAGATCCTATGTTTTTAAGCATGCTCTTTCAGAAAAAAATACTTTTAAAATTTTGGAAACGACCCCATTACGAGGCCTTTTCCAATACATCCTTCAAAAATTATGATCCAAAACCAGGCTTGGATCTCTAAATTTTGCAGTCCATGCAAAATACCATTTAAATTTTGAGAATTACTTCTGCTTTACCTAGTGTATTAAATATTTTATTTTAACATCAACAAATGAAAAAGCATATTTTAGCACGGATACTGCGAAGATAATTCTTAAAAATTCATTCTTAAGGGGGTCCGGGACACATTTTGAATTTTTTTTATTAAATACTTTAGAGTTTTGAAATTTTTTGCACTGATTCACCACCTATTTAATAAGTAAAATCATAACATAAATATTAAAAAAATATTTAAATTTAATTTTTTTTAAATGGGGTTGCTTTAAATTGCTATAACTTAAAATATTCTAGGTCAATTTTCAAATTGTTTTCAAGAAATTATGCACAAATATCTAAGCTGTAATTTTTATTCGGCGATTTTAAAAATATTTACTCAATAAAAAAATAAAAATATTTAAAGGAAAAATTCGAAGATCCCTTTTTTTTTTAAAATAAATCTTATTTTCGGCAGTAAACGCTTTTTTAAAATTCGCTGAATAAAAATTAAAGTAAACTGTTTGAAAAAGATGTGCTCCAAATTCCATTACGTTATCTTTATCAGTTCCTGACTTATAAGAGTTTGAATGCAAGAAATTGGGAAAAATTGCATGGAGAAAAATGCGTTCAAAGTTTTAAAGTTAAATGCAATATTAGTTAAATACATGCCACAAAAATAATTATGTCCTTCGTTCTAATTAAGATAGAAACAAGATTCAAACGTCCTTTTATGCAGAAAAAAACGAAGTTGTTTTTAAAATGATAAAAAAAAAAAAAAAAAAATCAAAATTTTACGATACCCCCTTAAATTGAATCGATTCTTATACTTTACGGGGTAAGACATTTGTCATTTAAAATTTTTACATTATTCGAAACTATTTAACGATTTTTCATATCCACTGTAATTGTTGTGACAAATGCAAAAGAAAATCGTATTTTAGAACCTTAGCAATATTTTAAACATTTAAAATTTAGGCCTCCTTCATACAAAGGAACTTACAGGGTACCCTGAAAAAAACTGAGTGTTTTTAAAAATTTATAACAGGAAAACGGTAAATGATAAAAAATAATTCTTGCAGAAAATTCATGTGGTGGATCGTAAATCCCCCCCCCCCCAGAATTCCAAATTTTAGTTGAAAATTTTCCAATAGATGGTGCTGCAGGTAGTAAGCCCGTAAATCAGAAAAAAAAAAGAAAATTACATCATAATTTTTCGAAAATAATAAACAAAAGAACAAAACTATTTTCAAACAATCGTCGGCTGTAATGCCATGTCGCAATCGGAGGAAAAATCAGTGAGTTTCAATTCTTCTTTTTTGACTTAACGGCATAGTATGTGCAGCGCCATCCATTGAAAAAATTTTGAACTAAAATTTGAAACTCTGAGGGAAAAAATTTAGGGCCCACCACATGAATTTTCTGCAAGAATTTGTTTTTTATCATTAACCGTTCTCCTGTTATAAATTTTTGAAAACAGTCAGTCTTTTTCAGGACACCCTGTAGTTAATTCAACATCCGAACAGGCAGTTATCAGAGAGCGTAGCCAGGTAGAAAAGTGAAGGAGTCGCCCGGCATCCTTCACTCGACAGTCGACTCATCAGGCACACCTGGCACATCTGCTGTAAAGCCCTCGATCCGTCTCTTAAGTGGCGACACGCTCCAGCGTCCGCCATTTTGTGTCGTTCCGCAACTTTCTCCCTATCTCAACAGTAGAAAAATGCAGAGTTTCGCTCATTGAAAAGTATCTTTTTATCAATGAATGTTTGCAGATTTTTGATCGTAACTTATGTAACTGATAATATACATACAAAAATGTTGAATTTTACCTTAGTAAAATATTTTTTTATTATTAAACCGAATATTAGTAAAAAGGTGTTTTGAAGAAATTTTCGACTATTTTTAAGAGTAATTTCTTTTTTTCCCCCATATAGACCTTCTGAGTTAAATTACTTGAAGTGTTTTAAATATGCGTTTTATTATTAGAAAGTTGGTGTAGTAGAACCAGGGGCGGATACAGAAAAATCTCTCAGAGGGGACCCGGGAAATTGAATAGCACCTCCTCCTTCCCCCTGCCACATACGGGGTTTCATAACAAAGTTTTCATTACTTTATTTTAAAATGTCTTTTTTTAAATTTTTTTAGGATCCCTTAAGCTAATGATCCACTTCTAAGAACATACATATTATGTACCAATATACTTTGAATGTGGACGTAAAACATCTTTAACGTTTCAAGCCAATTAAATACTAAACCATAATAATGTTACCGAAATGCTATACAATTAGCGGTTTTAATTTTAGGAACAATGTCGTAATGATTATAACACGAAGGCAAGGTTATTCAATAAAAAAATATACCCGTACCTCATTTGAGGTTTTAATATTATTTTATAGTATTTTAACTATAAAATATTTTTTAATTAAGAAAATCATAGCTATTAAACATATAAGTTTTACTGAAAAATTCAGGACAATTTCTTTGTGGATTTCGAAGCAGTTGCTGATTGTTCTTGAAGCCATGATACAGCTGAGATAACATATTCATATTACATACCGCCTCCATTAATATCATGGTTTTCTCTAGAAACTACGATATGATTTCTTTCATTTTGCATTTTTTATAAGCTGAAAAAGAAAAAGCTATTATTTCGCAAATAGCTTCCTGGATCAAAATAATTCTTTTAGGCACGCCTGCACATTTTTTGAAGAATGTTAGTTATTGATTCCATCAAAGAAAAATTAATGGACGAATCGCAATATTACGTTCCCTTGAATTCAAAACCAGCGAGTTAAATGCATAAATGTTTTCTGCCACTCTAGGACTCCAGTATGATTTCTTTAGCAAACAAAAATGCTATTATTCAAAATATGCTCTATGTGTGTTTTGTGTTCTGTTTAATTAACTATATAAAAAACGCTATGGAGAAGTCGATTAAAAAATTGTGAATAAAATATTTAAATAAATTCATCCTTTTGGGGGGGGGAGGGCACGGGCCTCCTCCCCTCTTAAATCCACTACTGAGTAGAACAGTAGTGAGCTAAATTAATTGTGTCATAAATTACTTGTGGGCAACAGTTTGAACTTATTCATGCAAAGCAGTACCATTTATATTACTAATGTGTGTAGTTTTCTTTCTTTCTTTTTTTTTACCAACACTTTCTTGTTTCTCATGACGATTTTACATTAAAAAATGCCTTCCATTTAAACCTGATTTTTAAGGATACTACTAGTTCTTAAAAATTCAACGAACTGATAATAAAATGTAACCAGTTTTAAATCAATATTTAAAAAAATAATAATAATAATTGAAATATTTGATACTAATAGGAATTCAAATAAAAGAATGCAGATTACATCTGTGACGAAATCAGATACTGGGATAAATCATATATATATATATATATATATATATATATATATATATATATATATATATATATATATATATATATATATATATATATATATATATATATATATATATATATATATATATATATATATATATATATATATATATTAAAAAAGTTTTCACATCAAAATAAAAATTAAACGAAAACAGATTTTTTCCGGGCAAAAAAAAAAAATCTTCTCGTAATTATATAACTTGGCTTGAGTTACATGCTACTGTAATCTCAAAGAAGCTTAATTTTTTTAATGAATATTTTCATACTTTTAATATCTTAATTTTTACGGCCAACATAGATAAATAATTAACTTGGCAACACACTGAAACTCATGGCTATGACACAATTAAAAGCAAAACGACGTGTTCTTAAAATAATTTTGCTACAGTTACTGAGACACTTTGAAACTAACTAAACAATAGAAAATTTACATTGAAAATAAATAAAATAAGTAGTATATTAAAATTTGGCGGTTTTGTTATCTTAAACTCAGAAAAATCAGTTTTGAAAACAGGGCAAATATTTTACTACTGCTAGCAATTTATTAGGTGCCGTTACATAGTTGAGCGTTACAATATTTGAAGGAACTACTTATGATGATTTTAGTGAATGTCCTTATTATCCCCTGAAAATTAACAAACCATCAGACAGTTTCATAAAAAGTAAAAAAATATTACAATTTCAACAAGAGTTTCATAAAGTATCTGAAATTGCGCAGCAGTATTGATGAAAACATTTAAAATACATAAATAATCTTTCAATGTACTTCGATATAGTAATTTTGAACTGTTAGAACATCTTAATGCACTACACCAAGACATCTTCACATTAGAGATAGCGTTTGGTGAAAAATACGAATAGCAAAGAGAAAATATCTAGTATTCCGCACAGTGAAATCACACAGGCAACGACACAAAATGGCGGACTGAACCCACGTGACTGCCCGCCTCCAATCGCAGTCGAAAGCGGCGCGCAGTGCATGGATCAAAGTGTGTCGCCACTTAAGAGACGGATCCAGGGCTTTAATCTGCTGCTACCATTCTTATCCCGATAAGTTAAATCAACGTTTTTGTTGATTACACTCATCAAAACATTGCCAAGTGTTCAATCTGCACACGAGTAAACTACTTGAGTTAGCTCGGTTTAGTTTTAACAGCGTTGTGAAGCAGTTGTTCCAATAAATTTGGTTTATTTGAAGAAAAGTTGATTCAAATAAGTTGCCACTTGTGAAGACAACGAAAAACGGCAGTCAACTTGTTAACAGGCAACTTTTTCGAAAAGTTGATTCAACTGACCGCCTCTTGTGATGGTGGTCTTAGGTATCAGATTTGTAAAAACTTATTCTAATTACTTATCTTCTAGGACCCTTTTGAGGTGTTTGTACGAAGTCTAAAACTCTCTTCGATATTTTACATTTTTAAAAGTTAAGGTCGAACCACGGGAAATGTGTTTGTTATTTTTCAGATTGATAGTAATCCCTGAACCATTCCACATTAGTCTACTGAGCAGAAAACTGAAATTCACCTGTGTTCCGGGCAATCAACCAGCGTTGATCTTTGCAGTGTTTGAAGTCTTCAGACGAGTCAGAAAAGTCATCGTAAAGACTTCGATATCACCTGCAATAGATTGTACATTAGTAAAATACAAAAGTTAGTTTAAAAATGGATCAATATATTGGTACTATTACAAAGAGCAGTCAAAGATATGAAAAATGCTAGCTACAGTAGAATACCAATCATCCGAATCAATTGAGATCTTACTCCATTCTGATATTCAAAAATTCAGATAGTTGGAATGTCTCTCAAAAAAGAGTTTAGTTTAATAGGGTAGACCAGGGCACGTTTACGTGGATTTTTTCCAATGAATTTTCTAATTTTTATGTTTTAACTTAGGAAATTAAAGACATTGCGATTTTATGAAGCTGTTAACGGAGTCAAAACTGGTATATTCAGTTGTTGCTCAGTTTGTGTTTTTAACTGTTAAAAAAATTATTTTTGAGTTCAAGTCGGTTGCGCAAACTTGCCCCGGACACCCCGGGGCACGCTTACGCATATTTATTTTGACACCTAACGTGGTTCTGTTAGTGTTTTGAACATAATGTCTTACCATTGTTAAAATAAAGCAAATTTATTGCAGACTGAATAGTGTATAAAGTAAAAGCTGGATGGGCATAAAGACAGCACTTCATGATTGTAACCTATAAGATTCGACTTTGTAACTTAATTGAAAAATAAATGGTGATTTTCAAAATAAATAGCTTGAAAATACTAAAAAGGTTTGAGATAGTTCGGAAATATAAAAAGCGTCAGGGCATGTTTAGAAGTAAGACACCGTAAAAACGTGCGTAAAAGGTGCTCCGACGTCAACGCGTGAACTTGCCCCGTCGCCAAGTTTGGATTAATTTTTAACGTGAAAAAAAAAGTAATAACATTTCAGTTCATACAAGTACAATTCTCAAAAAAGAATAAAATTCTGTTAATTTTTGTATATTTGTTCTTTCTTAACTAAGTATTATTTATTCACAATAAGCTTCAAAACGATCAGCCCAAATTACTCAACTTTGTGGAAAACAGATTATTATTTCTGCATGCTAGACCGAAGCTCGACTGATAGTCAAAAACTGGTGAGAATATGTGTTAGAGAGCAGAATCAATCTGTTATGACTGTTGGTTTTCCCGTTATAATTCGTTTTGAAAAAAGGGCAATGCGTAAACGTACCCTTGTCTACCCTACATAACAGGGTCGCTTCCAAAATTTTAAAAGTATTTTTTTCTGAAAGAGCATGCTAAAAAATATAGGATCTGACTATTTTTAAAATAATTTGTTCAAGTTTAGTATTTTTAAAAAATTACTTAAATCGGTATGCTTTCATCGTTTACACGTTTCTGTCGTGTGACATCACAAATGATGAAATGCCATTCAGTATTGCCTTTCACGGAGAAAAATATTTGATTCGCATCTTTACTCACTTGTATTGGCAACGATATGGTTGATAGCAAGCGCAGAGCGCAATATTTAATTCACTTCTTGATTATCATAACGCGGAAACGTGGTAGAATGATGCGCCAAATTGCATCATTTGTGACGTCATCAAGACCACGCTTTGTTTTCAAAATCAGACATTTTAAGAAATCAATTTAAAAAAAAAACTGTTGGGAAAGTGAAAGTATTTTCTGTGTCCATTTTATTTATTTTTTACTCATTCTAACAACTTCAATGACTAAAAGTAGTACTTTTGAATGAAGGAAACAACCCCATTGAATGTATGCTGAAAATTAAGGAAAGAAACTATTTTTATAGAAAATGAAAAATTAATTATTCAAATGAAAAGGCAATACTTTTACTTGTCAAGCGTACTTTCAAGTTCGGTACATAAGTACAGTGTATACAACGTACTGTACTCCAAATAAAGATCATTGCTTTTTGAATATCTCTGACGAAGAAAAGTCTTTGGTTTCGCCGACGGAATAGCGCGAAGACAGAAGCATTATTTTGCGAATAACAGTACGCTTTCGTCTGATTTTTTTTTTTTTTTCGGAAATTCGGAAAGCGATTCAGAAAATAGGAGTTTGGATAATTGGAGTTCTACTGAATATTATTATTGCAACTGAAGTTTAAAAAGGTAAAAAAAAAAAAAGACAGAAATGGGGGGAAAAAAATAAAACCACGTTTTTGTAGCAAATATGAACAAAAAAGTAAAAAATAATCTTTGAATGAAAAGTACGTATGCTCAGTAGCGAGAAAATGTCCCACAATTAAGAAAAACTTAATTATTAGAATGAGCTGAAAATAATAGAAATAAAATCACTGATTAAAAAAAAAAACAGTTTTGATGCAAAAAAAAAAAAAAAAAAACCGTGTGGTGTCCAAATCAACCAGAGCGTGTGGGGTGCTCTCTATTTACAGGATGTTAAGGAAATCTTAGTCTAAAAAAGAAAATTGTTTAAAAAAAAACTTTCTGAGGTATCTATTCTTTTTTTGTTTTGATCCTAATTTCATCAAGTTTTGTCTGCATTCAAACAATATTGGTTTAAGTAATGTAAAAGTGATATAATACCGCATTTTTCTGCACAGGTGGCGCTGATATCAAAAACTAACCATAACAACAAAAACTCAGGGCATTCTTTTTACCAGAGGGAGGGGTTTTGACAACGACAAAGTGTCCCATTGACGGGTCTGGGTCGAAATCCCGACAGCCCAAACCCCGACAAACCAGAATTCCGACAGACGGTATCCCGACTGCCCGATATCCCGACAGGGTCGAAAGCCCGAATGTCAAAAATCTCGACATGGTCAAAATCCCTACAAGCCAGAATCCCGACAGGGTCAAAATCCCTACATGCCAGAATCCCGACATGGTCAAAATCCCGTCAAGTAAGAATCCCGACATGGTCAAAATCCCAACAAGCCAGATTTCCGACATGGTCCAAATCCCGACATGGTCCAAATCCCGACATGTTCAAAATCCCGACAAGGCAGGATCCCGACATGGTCCAAATCCCGACAAGCCAGAATCTCGACATGGTCAAAATCCCGACAAGCCAGAATCCCGAAATGGTCAAAATCTCGACAAGCCAGAATCCCGACAGGGCCAATATCCGGGAAAAAAAATTTAAATACAAATTTCAATACAAACATTCAATTTAGCTTAATAAAATACAATTTTTAACTAAATACTAGCCGCCTTCGGCTGGCGCCTCGTCCTCGACACATATAGGTATGCTCAGTTTTTAGTATAGGTTTACATATAACTTGAGCTTGAAATGTAAACTTGTATTATACATCTTACATTATATACACATACATATACACATACACATACATATACACATACACATACATATACACATATGGCATATATAATTTACATATTACATGTTACTATTTTTTGACCACTGTATTTCAATATGAGTTCGAATGACGTTTGGTACACGCATGGAACCATATGTGATTTGGTGCTGAATGGTTTTTAGTACCAATATCTCCAAGAGGGTAGAACGCGACGTCTTCTATTTCATGCGGGACTTCTATATCTCAAGAAGTGATTGACGGATTTAGAAAAAAAAGGCTAGATCTCAAAGGGTATGGATTATAATTCGATTTTGGTGCGAATAGCTTCAAGAGGGTGGAGCAGTCGAACGTTTTTTTTTTCTCTCTCATTATTTGTGACTATCATGTCTCGAGAAATAAATCAAGGATTCAGACAAAATTACAAAATTTGGTCTGCAGACCTTGTGAAACAGGTGCTGATTGTTTTTTTTTAAGCAATCACGATTGCTTATTGTTCTCATTTGACTGTTTTGAATTCCTATGATTTTTTCTCACCACCTCCCTCTGCCAGCACCACCATCGTCGCGTCGACCGGCCTCACGATGCTGCTCCTCTTGCGAAAACCGTCCCCTAGGTTGCGTCCATGTCCTACACACACACACGCATACACACACTCATGCCTGCGCACAGACACAAACACATATGCCTACATACACACACACACCCACACACATGCGCCTACACAAACACACACACGCATTCATACACACGCTTGTGATTGCGAAAAATATAATTTGAATTCAAAATGCCAAAAATTCAAATTAATATAACTTTTTTTTGTCGTTAATCCTAGCAAAGAAGTGGCGCAAAGGAATATTCTTTCTCGTTTACTTGACTGCTATTATCTCAAGAAGTAATGCAAGGATTCAGACAAAGTTTAGCATACAACTGCAAATTTATTTTAACAGGCACTATTTCTGTTTTCAGTTGCTTTTTTTTTTTCATTTCGTGAGAGTCATAATTAGCGTGATTAAATAAACAATGAAAAATAAATTAAATTAAAAATTTTACCTAGTTTAAAAAAAAAAAAAACGAAGGCACACAGGTTGGAGGGCTAAAAAAAAGAAGGCGCTCAGGTTTAAGAGCACCAAAAAAAAAAAAGATAGAAAAAAAAATGATAGCGCACAGATTTGAGGGCAAGGAAACAAAAAGCTAAGGCGGAAAAAAAAAAAAAAAAAAGCACGCAGAAGGAGTTTGAGGGTGGACAGGTGGTAGTGTGCATCGGCTCGTGGGCCTGTCGGCTCTTAGCGTTCCGTAAGTAGCTCTCAGAAAGTATGTTGAGGGGTCGCTAGGTCTTACTGAGATTTCGACCCTGTTGGGATATTTGCAGAACTGCGGAGTCGGAGGAAAAATGACCGACAACGAATCCGACTCCCGGAATTTTAGAGTCTTCGACTCCGACTCTTTTGCCCCAAAACCAGTTCGACTCCTCCAGCACTGGCAGAGTTGTGGACTCTGAGGGAAAATGACCGACTTTGACTCTTGAAATGTCAGAGCTTTGACTCCCGACTCCGACTCCTCAACCCCAAAAGCAGCCCGACTCCGATTCCAACTTCTGCAGCCTTGGATATTGAACAACCACGATTTTGGTTTGTCGGGATTTCGGCCCTGTCGGGATTATGGCTTGTCGGGATTTTGGTTTGTCGGGATTTTGACTCTGTCGGGATTATGGCTTGTCGGGATTTTGACCCTGTCAGGATTTTGGTTTGTCGGGATTTCGACCGCGTCGGGATTCTGGATTGTCGGTATTTCGGCTGTCAAGATTACGTCCGGATACCGTTTTCTTTTCTGGCGATATCGCGTTTGGTGATTGCTCACTGTGAGCAATTATTTGCGGCACGTGATTTGTTTGTTGAATAAAATATTATTTTCGGCAAATTTGGCGAAATCCGTAACTTTGCTGTGGTAACCCTAGCAGTGCAACAATGAAACATCTGATCCAAAATGGTTAAACTTAAGCTAATGCGTCGGCCTATCTATATAGCGGCTCTATCTAAGGTCTCCTACACATGAAGCAGTTAAGGGAATCAACTTTTCAAAAAAGTCGCTTGTGAACTAGTTGACTGGCATTTTTAGCTGTCTGATTCAAGCAAGGCAATTTAGTTGAATCAACTTTTCGAGAACGTTGCTCGTCAACTAGTTGACTGTCATTTTTAGTTGCCATATTCGCACGAGGTAATTTAGTTGAATCAACTTTTAGAAAACGTTGCTCGTCAACTAGTTGACTGGCATTTTTAGTTGTCTTATTCACACGAGGCAATTTAGTTGAATCAACTTTTCGAAAACGTTGCTCTTCAACTAGTTGACTGTCATTTTCAGTTGTCTTATTCGCACGAGGTAATTTAGTTGAATTAACATTTCGAAAAACTTGTTCGTCAACTAGTTGACTGGCATTTTTAGTTGTCTTATTCACACGAGGCAACTTAGTTGAATCAACTTTTCTTCGAATAAGCCGAATTTATTCGAGCAGCTGCTCCACTGTTAAAGCTGAACCGAGTGGACTCTCAACTAGTTTACTGCCGTGTGCAGGTAAAGGGCAGTAACTGCAAATTTTTCATTTTTCATTTTTTTGCATTTTTGTCATCTATTGTACGTTAGCTTTATTGTACAAGCTCGCTTATTTAGTTTCCGCTGAAAAAGAGGTGCGAAAAAGACGTTTAATTCCAACATTTCCCTACGGTTAGTATTGAATCCAAAACACGTTTCTCGAAATATCTCGAAAACTCATTTCTGCAGATACTGCCGTTTACCTGCACACGGCAGTTTACTCGTGTGTAGAGGAAACGCTTGGCAATGTCCAGATGAGTATAATTAACACAAAAGTTGATTTCCCTCATCGGGATGAGAATGGTAGCGGCGCATGTGCCGGGAGGCATCTAAACAACCTTTAATTTGATATAGACTATGTAAAAATTTGGAGACTGGATTGGGGCTACCAAGCGAAAACCTCAACCGTGATCCCTCATCCATCTCATTTTTGGCACGCTCTGATTATTATTGTTTCATTTCGAAAAAAAATCTTCCATACAAAACGCTATTCGAAGAGAGGGAGGGGGGTTAAAAAGCATTGGAATGAATTCGGAACCACCGAGGAACGAAATTTGCTCACATGATCACAGGGTCGTTTTAGGGTTCAAACCCCCTACGAAATTTTTCATCCAAGGAAATGCTTTCCATAATTTATTTTTTTATTTATTTATATTTTGGTGACAAAAATAATATTGTTGTTATTAGTGTTTCAAATTTATTTGTGAAATGAAATTAGTATGACTGAAAAAATGTACAAACTCATTGTGTGTTTATGGTAGTTTATGGTAGTTATTCAGAAATTCATTTATTATCTAACAACATGACGTTTTGTAAGAACATCACCTCCCTTCATTTAGATAATCTATTGTAACAAAAATCAATCGAATACACATGAAACCAAATTTGATAGACCATATAAATGTTTCAAAAAATGTGTTTGGTAAAACCCCCTCCGAAACAAAAGTCTGGTTAAGGCCCTGAATGATCACATGCGTTGGATGAAGAACATGGCCGAAGCATTTGCGTCGGCTGACCAATCAGGAGTCTCATAACTATTACAGGTCCCGAGCTCAGTATAGGTTGTTTATATGCTACCGGGAGTGCCGGGCAGGCCACGTACAGTTGACAGTCGTTTGAAAAAAAAAAAAAAAGAAAAAAGATTATGTTTAAGTCTGAAGAAGTTTTTTTTGAATTAATTATCTTTGTCAGTGCTACACTGTTTAAACAACTGCACAATTTTGCATGAAATCTACTCAACTAGTGATGAGAAATTTAAGACAACTTATATCAAGCGCCCGTTTTTTTCTGTTTACCTTTCTTTGCTATGACGTTAAAAATGCAGATTTACTTTTCTTTAGGTTGTCTCAGCAGAATAATCCGCAAATTGCCAAAGATTATTTAAGATGAAAACTATTAGCATCTAAAAATTGATGAAATAAATATTATCTTTATAAAGACTGCAAAGAAAATATCTACTTCAGAATTAATTAATTACAAAACGTTACAAGTTACTCAAATTGAAAAATTTTACTCTAAACGGTTTCCAATACACAAACTGCATAATCAATTAGAATAAAAAATCAGACAACGGAACTCAAACTCCTAAATTATTCAGTACTGCTTTTGAAAAGTTTGGAAGTTGCATTTATTATTCCACACAAACATCTGTGAACCTTTCTAAGAGATCATAAGCTTCTGAAAAATTGATTGCATACCAAAAGCAACTCTTTCGTCTCAATTTTTAATACGGCCCCTGAATGTAATGAAAAATGGCTTCGTTTCTTATCACAAATTGACCATTTATTTTGGTCAACGCATATCAACTTGGATTATGGAGTTTTGACTCTTCGGCTTTTAAATATAAATAAGAAGAGGAAAAGCGAAGAAAAGGAGAGAGAGAGGGGGGGAGGGGGGAATAATAATAACAGGTGAAGTAGAAATAAAGTAATGATTGAGGTAAATCTTATATAAACCCTTTCTACGAAATGCAATTCCTAAGATTGATTGGTTGAGGGGACAAATTTCTATCGCTGCCATTTTTGCCTACTGTGAACAATGAAATGTTCAAACCGCGTGTCAGCGTTCCTTTTCAGAAGTACTGAAAAAAATTTAAAAAAAAATAACAGACCCGTGACAAGCAGATTTTTCAACTGTGCTAGAAAGGTGACACAGGTTATTTAAAAAGTCTTATATTGATAAAGAAAGAGGGAAAAAAAACTACATTTTCGATTTATACGCTTTCTGATTTTTATTTTGAGCTTAATGTAATCAAGTAATTTCCCCATTGGTACTCTGGGTACGTTCCAATAGAGCCAGGGCCGGATTTGGAAATGTGGAGGCCCCGGGGCAACGAAGGAGTGGAGGCCCCTAATCAGGGTTCGAAAAAATCATCATATTTTCGAAAATATCCGATACTTTGATATACAGGGTGTCCGAAAAGTCCTTGACACATTCAAAAAATTCATAGAAAACCAACAAATTGTCGTATGAATTTGCGGTTTGCACCATAATTCTTCACAGGTTCAAAAGTTTTTATGACATCGAAAAAAGGGGGGGGGGGGGAGAAGAAGAAGAAAAAATGCATTTCGCAGCCAGGGTGTCAGTATATGCTATGCTTGTAATTCTTCGTTTAGTAATTTTCATTCCTTTTTGCGTTTTTTGAACAAAAACGATTTTAAAGTTACTTTTAAAGTTGTAAGGATAACCTGCAAAGTTAACCATTTTTCGGATTTTTTTTACTTACTTTATTTCTTCTTAATTCATTGGTACAAATTACAAATTACATGAATTAAAAAAAAAAAAAATGCCACTGAAATTCTCGATCAAATAAAAAATTGATAGTAAATGGATACTTGCAATCAGGGCTTTCTGATATATCGATAATTATATTATTTTTGTGCAAGCATTCTTTGTAGAAATACAAAAAAAAAAAAAAAAAGTTTCGGAGAAAAAACGTAAAATTTGCTGACCCGTGAAAGTTAGGATATTTTGTAAAAATTTTATTGTGGGGGCCCCTTTGTTGTGGAGGCCCCGGGGCAGTAGCCCCGCCTGCCTTCCCTTAAATCTGGCCCTGAATAGAGCTACCGGTTGACCACGGTTGGTTGATCTAAGGCCTTTATATATATGAGCCGGCACATCAGCTGAATATTAGCCATTTTGGATCGGAGAGTGTATGAGGTTTGTCTGTTCTGGCGAATTATTGCGTTTGGTGTTTGTTCACTGCGATCGATTATAAGCGGCACGTACTTGCTTATTAAATAAAATATTATATTATATTCGGAAAATTTGGTGATAACCACAGACTAATAATAAGAGTAGACCGAGCTTTCCCAGACTTGCTGATGAAAAAATTGGTTCATGGATACATCATGTGACTAGTGGAAGGCTTGGCGAAAACTTTGGCAGCATGGTTTCTAGATGGCAACATTATCTATAGTTTGGCACTCACCATGTATTTTAAGACGTAATGTGTTTTCATTACAATTTTTTTTTCAGGTGCAGAGATTGAACTGCATTATTTTGACATTAGTAATTAGTTTTTGATCACAGTTTTCAGTAACTTTTATTTCATTTAGAACTGCTACGTCAGCGTTGGCGTGAACGTAATGGCGTAAACGTTTTGCGTTAATGCAAAAATGTTCAAATCGGTATCTTAAATTGAAATTGTAGGTAAAAATCTTACCGTTTGCCGATTCTTTTTGGGCGCTTGCTTCTTTAATTGCTTAGAGAGTTATTGAAATTGACTAAAGAAAATGCACAATAAACGAAACACTCACTATATTAACAAAATCTTGACAACTTAGAATAACAAATTTACAAATCGGACTCCATAAAAAATCATTCTTCCGTGTTCCATCAATTCTATTTATTTTATTTCTCGCGATCGTTGATCGTCTGCTACGATCAACGGCCGCTGTTGCTAGGATATCCACCAGTCACATGGTTTGGTTTATGAGCAGCAAAAGGGTTGCCATAGCTCAGTCTATTCTTATTATTAGTCTATGGTAATAACCGAAACTTTGCTGTGGTAACCCTAGCCGCACAACAATGAAAAATCCGATCCAAAATGGCTAAACTTAAGCTGATGCGTCGGCCTATTTATATAGCGGCTCTAGGTTGATCTAAGGCCCCTATACAGTGGCTCCCAAAAGTGTTCGTACACCTTGAAATTTTGTAGTAAAACCAAAATAACGCAAAACTGAATTCGAATATGAAGTCCAATTTTTTTTCACACCATTCCTATGCCATTCTGAATAAAACCCAGTAGTTTTTTTTTTAAATATTGCCAGATTTTATTTTTGAAATTTGTCAAAAACGATGAGACAGAGAAAAAATACGCCACAAAAGTCATCGTACACTGAAATATTTCCGAATAAATTCATGATTAAAGTTATCACATGTCGTTTTTTTTATTATTTTTGCATTGTGTTGACTCTTAAAGGTCATTTGGCTTTAATTTTTTGTGTATTTATTCCTTAATATTTTGCTTATTACTTTAAAATGGCTGGTATTCGAAAAAACCACAAACACCATTCGAAAGTTGAATTTTTTCGCCACAATAGCGGTAAATTGGTTTGAAATGTCTCTAAATTAGTTAATTTATTCCATTCTATAGTAAAGTGCTTGATAAAATGCTTTAAAGAAAGGAATCGGATCGAAAACAAGGTAAGAAAAGGTCAACTGGCAAAGTTAACAATGCGTCATCGGAGGTTTACAGTTAAAAAAATTAAGAAAAATACACATTTGAGTGCTGAAAAAGTTTCTGCAGAATTGAATAAAACATTTTACGTTTAATTTTCACCTAAAATTGTTCGCCAAGTTCTCTGATTAGCTGGATTAAATGGGACCTCATCGCACAGAAATTTTCTTGTTCGTGCGAAAAACAGTAAGCTTACGCTTTTCGTCGTAATATCAATGATAAATAAGCTCAAAACGTTTTGGAACAACGTCTTACTTATAGATGAAAATAAATTCAACACTTTGGGTTAAATTGTTGTATAATTGTAAAGAGAAGAAAAAATGAGGAATTTAAACTTAGGAACTTAGTTGGATCAGTTAATCAGGACGGTGAAGGTGTTCTAGTGTAAGGGTGCATTACAGCATTCGGATTTGGAAATTTGGAATTTTTTGATGAAATAATGAATCATTCTGTTTATTTAAATATTTTAAAAACAATTTTAAACTATTAGCCCAAAATTTGGTAATCGGAAACAACTTTGTTTTTTTATCAAGATAACGACAAGAAGCACGCGTTTGCGTTTGGTGCCTCAAAAATTGTCCTAAACTTCGAAATATCTCCTCGATCGCCAAATTTGAACTTAACGGAACATATTTGGAGATATCTGGTAGCTGGATTACGAAAATACACCATTGAAACGAAAAGCGAACTAGAAACAGTAAGACTCGAAGTACGCCTGAACACTTACTCAGAAATTACACAAAAAAAGAAAGAAAAAAACAATGAAATCTATTCCCATACGTTTAAAAGCTGTTGTTGATACTGTATGATATTCTACTAAATAATAACTTTGTAAAAGTTAGATTATTTACTATTTTTTTGACATTTTTCCAAAGTGTACGAAGACTTTTGTGAGATAAAATTTCCGGCAATTTTTGGTTTTTGATTTTTTTAAAATTATGTTTTAATGTTTTATTAAAAATTTTCATGTAGTTTTGTTAAGAATAGATCATAGATCTTATAATAAAATACCTATTCCGAAATATTAATTCTAACCAATGGATAATGGCCTATTTCATTGAAAGTCGTAGGTGTACGAACACTTTTGGGAGCCACTGTATATACGAGCCGACGCATCAACTTAAGTTCAGCCATTTTGGATCGGAGCGCGTGTTTAAGAGGTCTTTTTTTCTGCCAAATTATCGCAATTGGTGATTTCTCACTGCGAGCAATTATTAGCGGCACGCGAATTTTTTATTAAATAAAGTATTATTTTCGGCAAATTTGGCGGAATCCGAAACTTTGCTGTGATAACCCTATAGGTGCAACAGTGAAAAATCCGATCCAAAAAGCCTAAACTTAAGCTGATGCGTCGGCCTGTCTATATAGCGGCTCTAGGTCGATCTAGAGCCGCTATATATAGATAGGCCGACGTATAAGCTAGACGTTTAGGCATTTTGGATCAGATTTTTCATTGTTGCACTAATAGGGTTACTACAGCAAAGTTTTGGATTTCTCCAAATCGACCAAAAATAATATTTTATTTAACAAACAATTCACGTGCCGCTAATAATTGCTGGCAGTGAACACTCATTAAACGCGATAACTCGCCAGAAAAGACAAGAACTCAAACACGCGCTCCGATCCAAAATGGCTAAATGACGTCAGTGTTTATTAATCTGTTCTAGAGCCGCTATATAAATAAGCCTTCGCATCAATTTAAGGCTAGACATTTTGGATCGGATTTTTCATTGCTGCGGTGCTAGGGTTACCAGAGCCAAGTTCTAGGTTTTTCCAAATTGGCCAAAAAATATACTTTATTTAATAAACAATTTACGAGCCTCTAATAATTGCTCTCTGTGCACTGCAGACGATTATAATGCCATACATAATAAATATAAAGCCCAGCAGACTATACAGTAAAAAATTATTTTCCAATCTTCGAGGAATCCAATTCGTTCAAATGAAAATTTTTCCTTTTTCGACACACACTTCTTGAAATTTTACTCTTCGGGCTCGGAATGAAACAGAAAAGCTCGCTCGTCACAAATCTCATTTGAATTCTCAACTTCCTCCTAAGAGTCGCTCATAGACTGCATCATCGACCGAAATCTTCTTCCATTCCACTTCTTTGAAATTTTAAAATAGTTTTCTTCTCTTTAATAAAAAAAAGTCAGTTTCGTCAACTCTTGTAACAAAGACTTTTAATTACATATTTTCATGGAATAGGAATATTCTCCGCTAACAATGGGGGAGAAAAGCAGCATTCACATTCCTTCAAAAAAAAAAAAAAAACTCTTAGAGCTGATTTCTTTTACGATCCCATTATTACGTTGCCATTGCGAAAAACAATCTAAATATTGCGCAGACGATAAATAAATTTAACAAGCAAAGAAATATAAAACATTGCAGACGATTCTAATTTGATAAATAATAAATGTAAGGTCCAGCAGACTATACACTAACAAATTATTTTCCCATCTTCAAGGAATCCAATTCGTTCAAGTGCAAATTTTCCTTTTTCGACACACACTTCTTGAAATTTTACTCTTCGAGTTCGGAATGAAACAGAAAAGCTCGCGCGTTACAAATCTCATTTGAATTCTCAACTTCCTCCCGAGGATCGTCCGTAGACTGCATCATCGACCGGAATCCCGCGATCCCCCTTTCGCACCACGGTCACGTTCGGCTCCACGTTCTCGGATGGCGATTCAAGTATCGAATAACGGGCGGATATTTTCTTAACGCTGCAAAAATTGTTCTTTAAGTCTGGGGTCACGTCCACCCATCTCATGGTTTATAGACAACTTAATAAATACGTAAGTTTTCCAGCTCTAATCAACGATTTTTTTTTTCCTCTGGTGGGAGAGAGGGTGATGGTGAGCTGGAATTTAAATGTGATTATTTGCATGAATTATTTTGTTTTGACTGGCTTGCCGTAAATTGGTTATGTATTCAGGTTTTTATTGGCTGTGAATTCAGAAACGTTCCTGGAAAATAATGGGCAGCTAATGTGCACAATGGGATCGTTTCCAAAATTTTAAAAGTATTTTTTTTTCTGAAAGAGCATGCTTAAAAAAAAAATAAGATCTGACCATTTTTTAAATAATTTATTTAAGTTTAATATTTTTAAAAAATTACTTAAATCGGTGCGCTTTCATTGTTTACACTTCTGTCGTGTGACATCACAAATGATGGAATGCTATTTAATGTTGCCATTCACAGAACAAAATATTTAATTCGCATCTTTACTCACGTTTATTGGCAACGATATCGTTGATAGCAAGCGTAAAGCGCAATTTTAATTCGCTGCTTGATTATCATAACGTGGAAACGTAGTAGAAAGATGCGCCAAATTGCATCATTTATGACGTCATAAAGACCACGCCTTGTTTGAAAAATCGGACATTTTAAAATATTAATTTAAAAAAACTGTTGGGAAAATGAAAGTATTTTCTGGGTCCATGTAATTTTTTTTTTTTTTTGCTCATTCTATCCATTTCAATGACTAAAAGTAGTACTTTTGACTAAAGGAAACCACCCCAATGATTCGTTCAAATTTTGAAGCAATTTTCACCCGATATACCTTGACGGACGACTCTCTAGTAGGAAATACTTCATCGTTTCACTTTGACCCACATTCTCCTGCTATTTAAAGCATTTTCACCTTAACATTAGAATTAATTAACGACAAATTATAAACACTTGCAGTTGTGTTCGTCCTACTTTAAAATAATATTATTGCTTGTATCCACTTCAAAATATTCTTCAAAAAATGTTTTTATTCGAAAGACTTTTTTCTGTTTTCAAGTTTTCTCTTCTCTATCTCTTCTTCTCTCTCTCTTCTCTACTAATAATAAAGCTGAAAGTCTGTCTGGATTTCTGTCCGGATTTCTGTCTGGATCTTTGTGACGCGCATAGCGCATAGACAGTTCAGCCGATTTTTATGAAATTTGGTACAAAGTTAGTTTGTAACATGGGGGTGTGCACTTAGAAGAGATTTTTCGAAAATTCGATTTTGTTCTTTTTCTATTCCAGTTTTAAGAAAATTTTACCGAGCAAATCATCACAACGTGGTATACGGTTTCACGTTATGATAAATTACGAAATTATCATAACGTGGAACCGTAACATGGGCAAGTGAATGAATATAGCAAATTGGCGTGAGAATCATTATCCAATATTTGTAAATATACCAAGCGAACCAAATGACCTTTTCATTTTCTACTACGGGCAAAGCCGTGCGGGTACCACTAGTATAAATAAAAGAATATTATTCATGAAACTTAAATGATGCGACATTTTTAAACATGCTTCTGTCATGCAAAGTTAATTTAACAGCGTTAATAGCAACGGAAAGTAATAATTGGAGCAACTTCGTCAAAGCGGGATGCAAACGAAGTAGGAATTAGTGCCCTAAAGAAAGTCTTCGTCTTCGCAATCCCATAAAGGCTAATGAAGTTCCCTTTTTCCTTCCCACAACAAAGCTTAATTATGAAAATTTAATAGGAGTGAGCAGAAAAGGCGATTTAAAGTTCGAATCTTTTTCTCAAGAGAGTTGTTTAACTAGATGTTTGACCGCAAATAACGACTATTGTTCCCACCATTTAAAGAAAAGTTTTTGCTGTTTAAATAAGGCTCTAACAATCTTTTCTCTACGATGTGAGGTATGAAGGATAAGTCAATTTTTTTTCTTTGAAGAACGGATGAATTTTGCATAGGCAAGGAAAAGGTCCGTTTCTGCGAAAATGGTACAACTCACGTCGGGCACTGTTGGACTATGTTCGTCAATTAGAATAATTCCCGCTAGCCAAGTCCATATGTTTTTTTTTTTTTCCAATCATTTGTGTTTGATAGAGTATCAATCGTTTGTACTTAAGTATATTACTTAAGTGCCAAACGTAACATTAAAGTTTATATAGTTTACGGTTTCGTGCCTGATTTAGTATTAGTTGAATGTATTAATATTAAATATTATATTTTCTTGTAACCGAACTGCTCGGATGAATATAAATTTAAAAAATAAAACAAACCCTTTTGAAATTTACAAATCTAAAAGTTATACTAATTTGGCCCGATGAAGGTAAAATTTCTACTTTCATTGGTAGTGAAATCGCGGAAGTAATTGGGCGGAAGTGACGTCGTAAAGGGTGAGCATTTGACGACAGTTTAAAGACATCGAAATATTTGAAGCGCCAAAAAATGAAGCGAAAAATTGATGCGTCTAATTAAGTGACAAGAGTACATGAGTGCATGTAATCACGATTTTATTTCATTTGGAATTTTTCTCGCAAAAATACAGTTGTCGACGAAAGAGAGACTAAGCAACAGGTGTTCGTAAGTGAAAATTTTTCAATTCTGACAAATAAAGGGTGTTTTTTTTTTGTAGGTTCAAATAAAACTCAGTGAAATGTTGTTAATTGCCATGAATGTTGCTTTATTCGAAAGATGATTCTTTACCATTTTTATTTAAATATAATTTCTGGCATATCGCCACCTCGGCTGGATCGGAGAAAGTCCAATTTTCTCACTTTTTTTCAGCAATACAGGCCGTATGTCAGTGATAAGGTGGCGAATGTTCTCTTCCAAGGCGTCAATCGTCTGTGGCTTATCGGTGCAGACCAGAGACTCCACATAGCCTCACAAAAGTAGTCCAGCGGTGTTAAATCGCATGATCTTGCAGGCCAATTCGCGGGTCCATTACGCGAAATTATTCGTTCAACGAACGTTTCTTTCAATAAATCAATTGTGACACACGCTGTGTGGCATGTTGCACCGCCTTGTTGTCTATTCATGATGAAATGGCAAATCAAACTGAACACAAAACAAGTGAGTTTTCAAAATGGCATACATATCAAACAGTGCTGCCAACTTAAAGTCCTATACCTCTAAAAAAAACGCCCTTTATATATGTAGTGATTTGAAAAAAAATATATTACTCAGCGCTTAACAGAACCTTCCTGTAAATATACGAGTGAACCAAATGACTTTTTAGTTTTCTACCACGGGCAAAGTCGTGCGGGAACTGCTAGTATGGTTATATAATAGGGGTGAACAATTAGGGTGCCGTGAGAACATTTTGATTGCTCGAAGGATTCCACGACTGGGAAAAGCTTGGGAACCATTAAACTAGACTCAATTGCTTGTTTGTTGACTAAAATTGAGGACTACAGTGCTGGCTAAATTATTAGACTAAAGAGTTTTTTGTTTTGTTTTTTGTACACTGTTTTTACTAAAATACTATTTATTTTGCTGTTAAAGTACAGTACATACTGTACACTGATTATTACGTCATTTTATATAATTTAATGTTTGCGGGTGGCGGCACTGTCTGGTTTGTTTATGTTCTTTGTTTATCTACCTACCAGGAACATAAATCAGCTTAAACAGTTCACTAGTTCTTTTTATTAGTGTGTTCTGTTATATTTAAAGTTAGTTTTAGGTAATTAGTGAGTATGTGTATGTGAGTATATATAATAGTGAGTATAAACTGATTTTTACCTCCTTTTTTAAAAAGTTAAGAAATTGTGTAAACCTTGTGAAAAGTATGCCAGAAAGTCTTAAAATGCTCATCAGAACAAGTTAATGCATACTAAATATTAGATAATTATTTCACTGTTCGTTAATGTGTCTATAGTTATGTAATCAATAAAGAATTTGCTTTTAAAACAGTCTTAGTCTAATAATTTGGCCATCGCTGTAATTTATCAAAAACGGACATATCCATTTCCAAAAATGTTCAGGAGGGAATAAAAAACGATTAAGGGTAAGGACAAAATAGTTTTATCACCCTTACTGGGTACATCATTGAGCACAAAAGCACAACAAATCATGTTCCAGAGTAAAAAATGTTTGTGTAAAAAAAAAAATATTTTGAATTTTGACAGCTTGAATTCAAATTATGTTTTTCGCAATCACGAGTGTGTGTATGTAGGCGTGTGTGTTTGTGTGGGGGGGGGGGCGGTATGTGTGTTTGTGTGTAGGGGATATGTGTATGTGTGTAGGCATGTGTGTTTGTGTCTTTGTGCTGGCATAAGTGTGTGGGTAGTTGTGTGTATGAATGTGTGTGTGGGGGTATGGGTGTGTAGGCATATGTGTTTGTGTCTGTGTGCAGACATGAATGTGTGGGTAGTTGTGTGTATGTGTGTGTGTGTATGTTTTTGTGTGTGTGTATGTGTGCATGAATGTGAGTAGTTGTGTGTATGTATGTGTGTATGTTTTTGTGTGTGTGTATGTGTGCATGAATGTGAGTAGTTGTGTGTATGTATGTGTGTATGTTTTTGTGTGTGTGTATGTGTAGGTGTCTGTATGTATGCGTGTGTGTATGTGTGTGCATGTGTTTGTGTGTGTGTGTATGTGTGTGCGTGTGTGTGTGTAGTTGTGTATGTATGCGCGTGTGTGTAGGACATGGACGCAACCTGGAGACGACTTTCGCTGTAGGAGCAGCATCGTGAGGACCTGGTGGACGGTGATGGTGCGGAGGGTGGCGGTGGGAAAATAAAATCAGCTGAAATCAAAAACAGTCAAATGAGAACAATAAGCAATCGTGATTGCTCAAAAAAAAAAAAAAAAAAAAAAAAAAAAAAAAAAAAAACAAGGAGTTATAGCGATCTTAATTTTGGATATGTACCTTTTAGAACGAAAACCTGAATGTTAAGAATTCAAATTTCACCAAAACCCTAATATTTCACCTTCTTATATTCTCTTATCGAAGTACTTGAACCTAAAACTAGTGGATTAAAATTTGAAGATTTTGGACATGCGTTCTTTTGAATATAAAAGTTTTCGTACTACAGATTCATTCAGGATGTGTCCTCTTTAGTTCAAAATAAAACGTGCAGAGGACGGATTTGTTACCTTTTTGATCAGAAAGCCACACTTTACCCTTAAATGAAATAGGTTTCGCCCCGTTTGTGTTTTTTAAGAGGAGGTGATTTGAGAAAGGTCATCTAAAAGATAAAGAAAATGTCACAGTGTTGCCAGATTGGAGGAAATTTCCCCATTTTGGGGAAATCTGGTGATCTCTGGGGAAATTTTGGGGAAATGGGTTTTGATGGGAACTCTTTGGGGAAAACATGGGGAGAAAAAAAAATTGGTTATTTCTTATCTCTCGGTCAGGCGCTTATATTTATGACTAGTGGCACCCGCACGGCTCTGCCCGTAGTAGAAAATTAAAAGGTATTTTGGTTCCCTGTATATTTACAAATAATGCATGATGAATTTCTCGCCAATTGGCTTGCCCATGCAACGGTTCCACATTATGATAACTTGGTAATTTAGTCGTCCATCTTATGATAATTTTGCTCGGGAAAATAATCTAAAATAATCTCTAAAAATTGGAATAGAAAAAGAACAAAATTGAATTTTCGAAAAAGCGCTTAAAGGTGCACACCCCCAGGCTACAAACTAATTCTTTGCCATATTTCATGAAAATCGGTCGAACGGTCTAGGTGCTATGCGTGTCACAGAGATCCTGACAGAGAGAGAGATAGATTCAGACAGAGAGACTTTCAGCTTTATTATTAGTAAAGAGAAAAAAGATAAAGATAAAGACAAAAAAAAAAAAAGCGAAAATGGGAAGAAAAAAAAAGTTGGGGAATTTTATAAGAAAAGTAGCAAAAATACCCGGCGTTGCCTGGGTCAGTAATAATTATGAGAAACAATCGTTACTTGCCCTTGTTTTCTGTTTTAAGCGAAAGAATTTAAAACAAACCTTTTTGACGTGATAAAAAAATCGAGCTTCTTCCTTACTCATTAAACTAAAATAGCAATAAGTATAAAGAACAAAATAGTATTCAATTAGAAACGAAAGCACGACATTTAAGCATATATAAATTTGAAGAATTTCCGAAATATGAAATTAAACTTTACATGTTTAAAAAGATTTATCTGTTAGTACTTTTTTTTTAATCTTAAACCTTCTCTGTATGGCTATTGATGTACGAACTGTTTTAAAAAATGTAGCCGCCCGTGTTCCCCTTACACTTGCTTTAGTTATTTTGGGAAATTTCAATTTTTGTGGGCACTTGGTGCGGCTTAAAATCTTACCAAATTTGCGAGAATCATTTTGGGACACTTTCGATAATGCTCCCCCTCCTTACTAATTTTTATTATAGAAATATTGTTGCCAGATGCTGAGATACTTTTGGTCAAAATAAAATGGCGCTAAACGGTTTCATCCGAAATGTTTCCAAAATAAGTAGTAAAATTTGGCGATTGTTTGAAATCGTACAAAAAGAAAAATTAATGGAAGTTTTTGTGCGGTTTAAGGATTTGCCTAATTTAGTTGTTGAATTATTTTACACAGTATTTTTTTTTTAAGTATCTTTGATTGGCGATATTTTGTTTATATGGTGAAACCTGAGAAACATTATTACGTAGTCTTTGGGCTCAAAACAGCGACAGTGGAAAAAACTGCCAAATGCATCAGCTGCTGAAATCTTTCTGAAAAAATTCTGGCGATATTTCTGCTGGTTGGTTGGATATAGTGAGCAAGTGTTCAATCAGCATAAATAATAATAATAAACTATTAATTACATAAGTTCCGTTCAAAAGTAAAATGATCAGTCAAATCCATTTTTTTTAGCCAATCTTGTGGAAAAACGTTACTTGATTTGACTTGAGAAAAGCCTCAAAAAGTCAGACGAAACGCAAAAATATTCAACAATACAACAATTCTTGGGAATTGAGATGACACACTAATAATGACTTGGGTTGATGAAAGCCTTCGAACAGGGAACAAAAAAGCTCATAACTCGTTTTTTATACAAATTAGATATTTCGAACAGATGCTGTCTTCAGCAGAAAAATTGGCGCTTTCGATGGACATATAATGTTAATATGTGCACGTTTTTTTCCACCCCCATATTGGGGCATTTATGCGAAAATTGGGACTAAAATTGGAATAAAAAGGGAACTATCAATCGGATTTTTTTCGAACTGGTCTATAAACCTTCCCAGTACCAAAAAGAACAAACGGTGAAAGTTTCAGCCAAATCTGCCGGGTAGTTTCTGAGATCTTATTGAACAAATTTACCAAAGTCCATTTATATATATATATAGATTTGGCTATTTGGGGAGAAAAAAAATTTCAAGAGACAAAAATATCAGAGGAAGTCGATTCATTTTATGAAAATATTAGTGGAAAAATAATTTTTGAATTTGGGGAATTTTGATAGAAAACATCGCTTTTTGGGGAAAAGTTGGAAGGGAATTGGGGAAATCTGGATTTGACCATCTGGCAACACTGAAATGTCATAAAAGGAGTTTTTTTTATCTTTTTAATTAGACATGTTCTTTTTTGATAAATTACTCCTCAATTCAAAGTGACTAGTTAAGCACAGAAATTATACTACTCAAGCCTCTTCCCATACACGATGCAACTTAGTTGAATCAACTCGTTTTGTAACGCGTCGAGTTTATTGGAGCCGCAGATCCACAACGTTATTAAATCCAAACCTTGTTGATTCAACTTGTTTACTCATGTGTAGAGCGAACGCTTGACCATATCCAGATGAGTTGAATCAACTAAAGAGTTGAATCAACTTATCGGGATGAGAATGGTAGCGGCACATATGCTTGATGATTTGACTGTTGACTGTTGTGAGAAAGATGGCGGACAATTCCTTCACGTTATTACTTAGTTCTTCCTGATAACCGCCCGTTCAAAAGTTGAGTCAACTACTTTGCCTTCAGTCTTCTTAAAAATAATACAGGGTTCAATGCAAGTGTTTATTTTATTTTTTAAACGGATGCAACAAAGTGGACAATGAGAAACGAAATGTTGGGATATTAATGAAAAAACAATTATTAATGATTCAACTCATCGGGGTGAGAATAGAGTAGCACATATGCTTGATGATTTGACTGTTGTGAGAAAGATGGCGGACCATTCCTTCACGTTATTACTTAGTTCATCCTGATAACCGCCCGTTCAAAAGTTGAGTCAACTACGTTGCCTTCAGTCTTCTTAAAAATAATACCGGGTTCAATGTAATTGTTTATTTTATTTTTTAAATGGATGCAACAATTTGGACAATGAGAAACGTAATGTTGGGATATTAATGAAAAAACAATTATTAGTGATTCAACTCATCGGGATGAGAATAGTAGCGGCACATATGCTTGAAGATTTGACTTTTGTGAGAAAGATGGCGGACAATTCCTTCACGTTATTACTTAGTTCTTCCTGATAACCACCCGTTCAAAAGTTGAGTCAACTACGTTGCCTTCAGTCTTCTTTAAAATAATACCGGGTTCAATATCATTGTTTATTTTATTTTTTAAACGGATGCAACAAAGTGGACAGTGAGAAACTTAATGTTGGGATATTAATTAAGAAAAAAAAAACAATTTTTCTTAGAAGAAAAGAAAAAAAATGTTTTTTTCTCAAATTATGCTGTGACTTAATTTTTTTGTGAAAGTTATAATGTAACCCCTTATTTTTCTATTTTTTTACAGAGCACAATCTTAAATCACATTTTAATTCATATCTGAAACCCATTATATTCTCTTTCTTGCATCAAAATACCTACTATTTTTGAATCCTTTATAAATGATTTCCGTGTAAAAAATTGATACCTGATTACACATAATTCAATTATAGAATCACTAAAACATATGACTAATTCGTGGTAGTAATTAAAATTATAAAACATAATGCCTAAATCAGAGACGTGATTTGCACCATTTATGCTGGAATGACTCAAAAGTATTTCGTCTGTGCTAACTTCAGGTTGAAATTCTCACCAACTCGTTTTACCGCACAAGCTTAATAATGGCACAAAATCGTGACATAGTAAATAAAAGTATTCAAGCACCTTTCGTCTGGGAATAATTTGCGAGGAATGTAGAAAAGATTTTCTAGTTACCTTTAGGAAAGCTCTTTTTTAGTTTTTCTAGATCTTTTAGTCGCTCAAGTGATTTTTTTTTCGTCACGATTCTTAAACACAAATTCAAAAATACCATCTGATAACAAGTCATTTTTGATCAAATCAAAGTATGAAATAAATGAAATTAAGACAAGCAACCGAAAGTAATTTAATGTGTAAATGCTGGATCTGATAAAATAACTTCCGATGCGTTAAGAGATTTAAACTGTTTTGCAAAATCTCGATTTTGAAAGAAGGTTTGTTTTGCCAATAACGTTAATTAGCGTTGTGTGAATACAATATTTTCTCTTCTTTCAGTCATAACATTAATGAGCGCATCTAAGATCACCCGTTTTGCTATCAAATTCATCCTATAAGTGGTTAATTTTTTAGAAATTGATTTTTTTAAATTATTTTTTTTTTTAATTTTAAAACCCTCCCCAATGTGAATTTCTGAGCATCAAAGGAACTCTGCACCAAATTTGGCAAAGATCAGACGAAAACTGTGGATTTGTATAAGGAAAATACACACCCACCCACATACGTATATATATATATATATATATATATATATATATATATATATATATATATATATATATATATATATATATATATATATATATATATATATATATATATATATATATATATATATATATATATATATATATATGTATATATTAGGACTCGACCGATGCATCGGCGCCGATGGTTCAACAATTTAGCCATCGGCATCGGCATCGGCGGCCGATGCTAACTTGCAGGAAACATCGGCCCATCGGCCTTAAAAAACATCGAAAAGCCGATGGAATTGGCCGATGTTTTTGAAAAAAAAGGACCTTTGTTGTTTTACTTTTTAATACAAAGTAAAGGGAGTTATTGTTTTTATATAAATTGTTTACTTAAATTTCAGTATGAATTTCTATTTTAGTCACAACTGGAAAAGTTTTTAATACTACATTCAGGTACCAAACAAGTTAATTGTTGCGTTGTTTCTTGCGGATGAATGTACGTATGTATCTCTTATAAGTCATAACTCAAAAATGATAAGCTGTAGAAGGCTAAATTTTCGCATGTGGGATGGTGCGTACGTTCCAGTTGTGCACTTCCCTTTTTGATTTCGATCGGATGTTCTAAAAATCCTATTTACTCATTTTTTGTGGCTATTAATTACTTATTTCAATGCAAAACTCATATAGCGTCTCAGACTGACGATCATTTGGTGATATATTGCCGAATTGGAGACTATGGAAACAAATATGAGATGGCGAAACCGGTTTTGTTTCATTTTGTTAGATTCCCGGTGAACGGAAGGTAATTTTTAATTTTTCTATTTTTGTATTATGAATCAGTAATGCAGTCTTTTCTGTATCGCTTCGGCGGAGCTACAAGTTTGGGGGCCCGTCGAAATACATTTTGGGGCCCTATTTCTCTATCACAGAAGTTGTAAAACATTTTATCATAAGCATTGTTGTAACTCCTACGGTTCCAGTATGGTTATGGGGCCTCACGCGCAATTGCAACATTTGCTATATTTTAAATCCGCCACTGCACGTCAAAACAAACTCGGGTTGCAAGTTTTAAAAGGGTATTTCTACTCAATGTTTATGATTATTTTAAACTCTATTTTTTACGACTATTTTTTGTATTTCCGAGAAAACTTGCGAGCCCCTCCTCCAAATCCCAGTTTCTGAAATTAAATTCTAGTTGTTCTTCTGGGTTGCTTAAAACTAACACCATCCATAAAATTAGAGTTTCTTTTCAAGCTTTATCTATTGTTTAGGAAGAATTCAGAGCATTAATGTAAGAAATTGATTAAAGACGTTTTCAATGGTAGCATAACTCGGAAATCAAAGGGACTTTTGAATTTTTTTCTTCGGAAGTGCTGGAGTAGCTTCAGAAACTCTTCTAGGCGTTGGTAGTAACGGTTCTGTACTAAAAAAAAACGAGGCCGAAGTTGGGGCCGAAGTTTAATGTTGTGAGTTACTCCAAAATCAGAGGGTGGCCCCCCTAACCCACACTCGTCGTTTCAAGCATTTCTTGAATATTTAGCAATTATTTATTTTGAACAAGAAATATCATTTTGCGTATTTCTTATACTTGTTTCACCTATATTTCGTAATGCGCTATCTTTTTGGCATCATTAATAGCGATCGATTTTTTTTTCTGTTGTAAGTAACTATTTTTATGTATTTATATAAAATCAATGAATAAGTTATTTTTGTTTTCATCATATTTCTAATAATATGTTATAGAAAAGTTTGAAGGATTTTCTATTATGCAAATTTTTGAATTTCAGAAAATTATTGTTAAACTTGAAAAATTTAATTTGAACTTGTTTGTAGTGCTTCATAAGAGATTAAACAATCAAATTGTTCAATATTACGTGTGCAAACATCAGATCGAGTAGTATATGTATTCAGTTATTAACTTGGTCTAAATATTGAGTTTGTTTATTGTGGCTGCGTTTTAAGAACCTCGCTCTTTTCATGGCTATTTCTTTTTTTTCGCAAAATTTATGTCACTGTTTATAGCTTTTATGAAAAATGCAAACTTTTCAGTTCATAAAGTTTAAATAAGTATAAAAATATTAACTATATGATTTAATATAGTAATTTATCTGTTACCTTTTTTGTTTTAATTTGATGACTAAAAAATGTCTACGTGCAATTTTTCCACTTTAATTGCGTAATTTGTTGACGGTGTCATAGTTTTATTTTTATTTATTTATTCACTTTTCGAATAATTAAACAATATAATTTAATGTTTTTTAACTATGTTCAGTGTACCTAAATCCATACATTATTATAATATTACTGAAATCTTAGTTATATGTTCAATTTAAAAAAAAAAAAAAAAAACAAATCAGTTGGTTATTAAACAGCCTCTTTGTTTTTCTTTTTCTTTTTTATTTTCTTTTATTTTTTTTAATTTTATAGCTGTTGTTCTTTGTCTTCCATCATACAGCAGTCAAAAAAGGAGAAGTGTAAGTACATCCTATACAGATTGTACGTAGTACGATCCAAAAATTTGGGGGACAAGCTGTATAAAACCTTACCCAGAATAGTTCACATTACCGAAGCACATCCACCTTCAAAAGGTTACCCTTGAACTACTATGTACTTCTGCCGGTGTTCATATAACTTTTGGAAACACTCCTGGAAGCCCATTTTTCGCTACCGTTCTGTGATGCTGCTTTACCTTCTCCTGACGCAAGAAAGCGGCGTCCATGCAAATGTTTTTTTTTCTTTGCTGGGAACAGGTACAAGTCGCACGGAGCTAAGTCCGATAAAACGCTATGTTATTTGTTTGTCATATCAGAGTATTGACCAATCGAACCGTGCATCCTCAACATGAAAGTCGCCTTCTTCCCCACGATGAAGTTAAAGCAGCAGCGCAAGAGGTTGCGATAAATGTCTTCCAGGAGTCCTTCTAAAAGCTATTAGTACAGTAAAATTAGGCCAACAAAATGGCCCCAACCCAAACATCCAAACCAAAAAAAAAAGGTGAAACCTGTTGCAAATTACTTCTTACCCTTCCAGCAAGAAGGGGTAAAAAGTCCCAGCACTTGCGCGTCGGGTTTTGGGTGGAAGGGGGGGGGGGGTGACGAAATAATCCTCTATTTAAATAAAAATAATTTCTATTACTTAAAAAAATATATCAAACCTCGCAGAAACCCCTCTATCATAGAGTAAAACTAATTAACTCTCTCTAATTAACAGGAGTGCACAGGCGGAGGGGGTATGGGAGAGGGTGGTCCATGGAGCAGCTTTTGCGTCATTGAAATTTTTAAGGCAGTTTTTTTAAGGGGTATTTCTTTCTTTTTTGAGGGCTTTTATTCTGGATGGGTACTTCGTCACACTTAAGGGGTGCGCCATCGCTTTGGGGGGGGGGGGGGACCCTGAACTTACATTAACAATTAACTATTGCAGCGAAGTTCACGAAAAATTTCCCTAATTAAACTTTTTCTAAGTACAAAATGCCACCACAATGATATCGGTAATGTCAGAATGATAATTCTAAAAGATCTAAGCGAGCTCAGTAACCAAATTACTTTGCGACTGGAGTTATTAAACTGTTTAGAGCGCTGGAAACAAAATTCCTGTGCAGCATATAAAAGTCCAAATTGACCAAAGTTTCCCTGGTTCTTCTTGATTAACTTACTTCAACTTTTCCAGAACCTTTTGCCATCACTGTAAGGTGGGGCAAACCGAAATTGCCAATAGTGAGACGGGCAATGCTACAATTCTGCACCCCTCTATATCGGTGGGGGTTCTCATTTGCAAACATCAAGCTACCTCTCTTTTACGCAGCTGGTTATGTGAATTATGCTAAATATGCGGACATATACTTGCAACACATCTGAAACTTTTCAGTACATTATGCGATAAAAAAAAATTCTCACATCAAACATCAGCTAAGACATCAGCTATCCAACGATCTAACGCAGTAACAAATTCAGGTGGTCTAGAACCTGTAGTGATTCAACGATAGAACAAGTCTTGATGAGAGCAATGAGCAATACAACAATAGAATGCTAAGTATTTACACCTTTTTGCCTCCCAGTTTGGAAATCACAATCCATTTCTAACGACACCAGAAGTTTTCTTCTCTCTCAAGTTGGTAGGGGTATTGCTCGCTGATGATAAGGTGAGTTGCGATGAGATCTTTAACGTTCGGGTAGTCACATCAAAGGATATTGAAGGCAAACAATTTTGTGGCATTTTTTTGTAAAGGAGGAAAGCAGTTACGTCTTTAGCTTCTGTTACGATTACTATCTGTAAAGATGTGTAAGGTCAAACCATCTTTTACACCGAATGGTATGAACAGTAAAGATGAAATAACAAATTGCTAAAAACTTCTGGTACGAGTTATGCGCTGATCCTCCATCAGTATTCGATGAATCTGGTTTCATAAGGAAAAAAAATCCTGTATCGTTAAAGTGCTATTATCTGAAGCAAATGGTTCATCCACCATCACAGAACGAACAGTTGGTGTCATATATGAGGCAGTGATAAGCAAAGGGATGTAAGTGGACCTTTTCGAGTTTTGAATAAAACGCGTTTAAAGATAAGATCATATGTAGTCTTTCATTGATTTTCTTTTTAAAATTATGCTGTATAGAAGCAACTACCAGGTGTACTAGTACCATCTCTTGCCCCAAGATAGAGGAAAGGTTCACCAACCATTTGTACTGGTTATCTCCAAATTTTTAATTTTG